>NW_028301564.1:23690000-23905000 GCF_042242905.1 Orbicella faveolata | reverse complement strand
AATCTCTAAGAGATTAATGATTTTAGTGATTTTCCTCCAAGTAACATTGTCAAACTTGAAAACGTCGGCCCGACGTTTTCAAGTTTTACACCACTTCTTTCCTACTCATCCGTAGCCACAACAGTTATAAACAACTTTCGTGGCCAGCACGGTGCACTTTAGCAAGGTTAGGCAACTACTAGTGAATTTACAATTTATACCAACAACTTCATTGGATTTTCAAGTAGCGCCAAATCTTGGTGAGACTGCCCCTTTAACATCATGATCTCAGGTATCCAGAACTGATTGCCATTCGAATCTAAAATTAGCTCCTATGTGGTCTTGCGAGAGACTGTAGCCATAAAGAAGTTAGAACGAACCTGAAACATGGATTTCCTCGCTCAGATTAACCACCTTTTTAGGTTAGGAGACGATCTCTATATCGTAAGCCCTTTGTAGTCGATTACATTTTATTAATTTGTAAACAAACCAGCGAGCGAAGGAAGCTGGCCAACATTCCGCACTCTGCGTAGCATTTGAGTGATGATTTAGCGATTCCCAGTCCTTGTTTTCCACACCTTAAGTTCCCACTAACTAACAGCCCCGGAAACGGAGATAAGAAACAAGTGCATCAAAAAGCATTCGTTTTGCTACTATAGCTCATAGCAGATATAGCACAATTTTAAATGAAGATCCCTTCATTGCTTTCGAGATAACATATCTTCTTTAACTTGAAGATAACAGCGAAGCAACGATACTTCAAACAGTTTTGTTTGACGAACTGACGACAGGAACATTTAGGAACTTACTCGTGTTTGATTTCTATTCTAAAATAATGCTATCTCTTTTAATTCTTGGCGAAGAATAAATTATCACCTGGTGGCTTACAGTGTAACCTCATAAAATTTTCATTTTTCCCCCTCAAGTCAAGAGGTCATCTGTTTAAAGCGTTGAACAAACGGTGTAAAATGGTCATAAAATGATGTTTGGTCGTAACTGCTGCCAGTTCTACGTCGACGAAGACCTTTGAATACTCGCTAACTCCTCCGTGAGTTCGTTTCTCCACTTTCCTCTGTTTTCTGTATAAAATTCAAACTTTTAGCGGCTGTATATTGCCCAGAGATAAACATATAAGAGTACTGATTTCCAAGTAGGGTCATAATGGTTCCAAAGCGGAAATTACCACTTGTCGATTTTAGTAAATATTTATGTCATATACAAAAAAAATTATATCGTTTCCTGTGGGAAGACGCACTGTCGTTATCGGTATGTGGTTCTTGCACTACGGCACGATGCTTTTCGTGAAAAGTTCACTCGTTTCGCGTTTCGCGACTCACGCTTCTCGTTTCAGTCTTACACTGCATAAAATCGTCTGTATACGGAGCCTTCCTCAGGTCGTACACAGTCAGTATATCTATTGGTATAAGACAAATATAAGGATGCGGCAGGATGTATAAGGTCCGTATAATGTTCAGTATATTTCAGGGTTGGCCAAGAAAGATACCAGGATCTTATACACTTGTGGCAGGATTCCTTATATGTCATTATACATGTCAGTATACATCATGTATACTGTATGAAACAGAAGGTATACTGGCAGTTGCGGCAGGATTCCTTCTTTGTCAGATCAAATGTCAGTACACAGTACGTATACTGGGAGAATCAAGGGGTATACTGAACGTGGCATGGACGGGATGTGTACTGATTTCGTATATCTTATGGACAATGACCCCTGGTTTTTAGCTACAATGAAATTTGTTTTCGGGATTTCTAGTCGCAGGTTTTATTGGTATTCATTTTCAAATCTTAGCTTAGAAACTGATTCGTAAACAAACACCATTTACTTGTGTTCCTCTCTGCTGTTTATTTAACATTTGCAAATAAAAATCTACTTGATTACTATCTTCATGATGTCCTGAATGTGGTCGAAGCTATTTAGTGCTTCTTTAAGTCTTAGTCTACATGGAGTTAGAACTGTAATTGTGATAAGCAACAAAACAACTATTTTACACATAAAGCAAAATGTCTTCTAATGACGTTTCGGGTACACGTCGAAATAAGTTATAGCAATCTAATTTAGTGAACTTCATCAAAATTTAAATCTGCATCATCTACACTCTGATCACTTTCATGATCTTCGTCATCACATGCTTCGTTGTCATTTCTGTCAAAGGAAAAAAAACAAGTCAGCTTTAGTTCTATGACGTAGAGAATAAGATTTAAGTAAGTGACAAACAAAAAAAGAGGAATAATAAAGTGTATTATCGTTTGTCTCACGATGTAGTCACTTGAGATGTAGATCGCGACGTTTCGACTGCTTACGGCTAGTCTTCTTCAGGCGATAAGGTCGACTGATTGCACGGTATCATTTATATCACGAAGGTCGGCTGTAATTGGTGCATTTCGATCCTCCTATTGTTCCATTGTTCCGGCGAGTAGCTGTTCCCTCAGTGGTCCGCTGTTGTACCGTTCTCCTGTTGTTGTGTTTCTTGATCGTGGGTATCCATGCTTCAGGAATTTCAATTCCACTATCCCTGTTGATGTTGTTAGGGTGAAGTCTTATGTGAATAGCTTCCTTGACCCTACGTGTGTACCAGTGAGGATCTCGATCAATAAACTTGACCTCATTCCAGATAGGATAGTGGCCGTTCTCGTGGGTGTGTTCAGAAACGGCGGAGGTCTGGGTACGGGCGAGTCGTATATCCCTGTCGTGTTCTTTGATCCTCTCCTGCATAGATCTCCCTGTTTCCCCGATGTAGACTTTGCCGCACTCACAGGGAATCCTGTAGACAACACCATCTTGTTTAGCCGGGTTGACGGTGTCCTTTGGTCGCACTAAGTGTGACCGAAGTGTCGTGTCGGACTTAAAGACGGTGCGAATGCCTTGTTGTTCTAGACAGCGGCGGAGAGACTCCGAAACTCCTTGGACATAAGGTAAAACGGCGGTGGATTTAAATTCCGCGACAGGCTCTCTTCTTGGGGTTGTTCGTGCCTTTGTGATCTTCTGTACAAAAGAGGAGAGATATCCGTTAGAAACAAGTACAGATGACAGATGTTTCTTCTCTCCAGCGATTACTGATGGTTTGGTCACGAGACGTTTAGCCCGGTTGTGCAATCAGTCGACCTTATCGCCTGAGGAAGACTAGCAGTAAGCAGTCGAAACGTCGCGATCTACATCTCAAGTGACTACATCGTGAGACAAACGATAATACACTTTATTATTGCACAAGACTAGTTTTCAACCCTATGCAGGGCGCTTTAAAATACCCGCATCTATCAAGCGAAGCACTAATGTTGACGCTTAGCTTTTTAAAGATTATAGGTGCGTTTAAACAAACAACAACCATTTATTTGTACTCACAATTTATAAAATAATTACCATAAACGTTAAATTAGTATAGAGTACTGCCTGCCCAAATTTACCTAATTTTTTTAATTATTAACAAATTTTCCACCCTATCAACCAATGTCAAGATTTATAAGAGGGATTTTTCTAAACTCAATGAGTCTGCCATGATTAATGAGGTACAGTCAGTTGACTGGAATGAGATTTGTCTCAGGATACTTCTCAGGATACTTCTAATCCTACTGCATTATTTGATTTATTTTATGATGCCTTATCTTCAATAGTTGATAAGCATATTCCTATTAAGCAATTATCTAAGAGAGAGCTTAATTTTCAGTCAAAACCTTGGGTAACTTCTGGGATAAGTCAATCCATTAGGGTTAAAAATAAGGGCACACAAGTTGAATGAGTCATAAGCAATTGGATGAGTTAACTGACACTTCTCAAAAATATCTGCAGCTTGATTCTCAGCGGCTGTTGTGTCTTCTTGGAGGACCTTCTCCTGTCTGTTTCTGAGCTTTGAAGCCATTCTCGAGAGGAAGGATTAAACGTGGCAAGGAGTCAGGAACTCATCAAAGGTGAACCGCCTAATTCTGGCCTCATCTTTTGAGCGCCTCATCTTTTGTGCTACAGTGATTGCTTCGACTTTTAAGGCCGTCTCCTGACCAGAGAAAAACTTTTCTTAAAGGTAGTTTTTTTGTTTTCCGTACTGTAAATTGTTCTTCAGTAATTTTCTGAGCATTTCCTTATCTGAGACAAAAGTGGAACCGCTTAGAAAAAGGAGTTTCAATAAAACGCCGCTTATCACTACTTCTTGCGCACTACTTGTCAGTCTGTTGCCTTTCGCAGCATTTGATGGCATCTCGGGCAGCGGAAGACACAAGTATAATGCTGCACAAAAAAACAAGTAAGAGGCTTTTTATTGGAGTTCTATATTCGTATTCTGTTTGTAATAAATGAAAATTCTCGTCAAAAACTAATGGCTGTCAATGACATTAGGATAGTTGTTTACAAATATAGTGTGGAATGTTGTGCCTTGATCTCTTTGCCGACACAAAGGTTGTCATGTAAGAAATTCGTGTTAAACGGTACAGAATTCGGGACACATTTAATTCTCTGTTTATTTCTACAGCCCCGTCTTTATCTATCTATTCATTGTAACAAGTGTGGGCTTCGAAATTACTAACAAGGAGCTGCGTCACGTACCTAGTCTCAAAACCCCTAAAATCTGATACATAACTTTCATATTCCACCGCGATATAAGTACTAAGAGTCCACAACAAATGCTTATAGCAGTTGACATACTTTTATTTTATCCTAAATAGCAGACCATTCTTAATCATGAGGCCCCATATATATAGTGGGAGGGGGGGGGGGGGGGGGAAGGTGTCGGTGTATCCCTTATCCTATTAATTTTTGTCCTAAATATCTTGTATCCTGTTAAATCCAGCTCAACGATTTCCTATTCAATTAATGTTCCGTTTTATCTGATCTAAGCATGCTCTACCCCATTAATATTTCCCCTAAATTTCTTGCATCCTGTTAACTTTTTACCCAAATATCCAGTATCCTGAAAACCCCTAATAGGGCCTCACTGATGAACTGATAAAGCTGATCAAGATACACAGATCATAATCTTTTGACCTGATACTGTCTATCGTTTTCTTTTTCTTTCTTTCTTTTTTTTTTTTTAATACACGACCCCCCCCCCCCCCACTTCCCCCACCTCTCCTGCAAAAATAACCTAGAAAATACCTGCAAGCAGAAGCTCATGTTCAAATCATTCTGGGAAAGCCAGTAACTAGGTTAGCCACAGAAATGCGTAAAATGGCTTAATGTCGGTTACACTTTCACTTCCTACCCACCCTACCCCTACCCGTTGGAATCCGCATTTGTCAAATGTAACGCAATCTGTGGAATAATGGCGGGTGCATAACAGATCAAAATAGAACTGAGCTTAAATGAGTTCTTGATGAGAATCCTCGATTAAGAGGAGGATTTTAAAGGCTGCTAACAGACTTCTGGGTCAGTTAGGATCTCAGCAAATTGTTAAACTTCTTGTAAACGGCGGCTTATGAGGCGAAAGACAAATAATATTGATAGACGTTATGAAGCGGGCTTCGGAGAGTTGAAATCTGCTTAACCGTGGCGATGTCTGAGAGTGATTTCGTACACTAATCACCGAAAATGTGGCTGAAACATACTGGAAATATAACATGAGGCATCGTGGAACATCCAGTTGTCGACATGTCGCGAGGTCAGTGGAATATATCATTATTTTCTCTGTGCATCGTTATTTTCACGTTATTATGCTAATTAGGACGGCGGTCTTTGTTGGCAAAAGCACAGCTTAAACTTCTTCTTCTAACATTTTACAGTTTTAGCTGCCCCAAAATTTTATTGCATGTTTACAGGTGAGACATTGCTCTTTAAGTGGAGGGTAGTTTTGGGATCTCAAGTGATGTACTTTTGGCGATATTTTCCTTTAAACTTCGCCTTTTTTATGACGCTTCATGAGTAGTCCGAAAGGGAAGAAATTTAAAATTCTGTAAAAAAAATCAGGTGACGATCAAATTGCCAAAACAGCCTCTCAATGTAACAAGAAACATTTGCTTATCTCGAATAAAGGGTTTTTACCCGGATTTGTATCGTTTTCTCTGTATGGCAAATTGTTAAAAATGTGCCCTAAACTGGCCGCTGAAAGCCCTCTCAGAGGGGCAAAACCAAGACGGTGGTCCCAGCGCTAAAATACGAATCAAATTGAACGGAAAGTTACATTTTTGTCAATCACTTATCTAGACCATTTATCTGAGAACGTTTAAGGAATTTGATTTTTTCTGGTCCAAATGGTCATAGTTGAAATTTACAGAGGGCGACTCTTAATTATGCATTGATGTAAGTGTCGGGCAGTGAACCCGACATAATGTGCATCACAGTATTGGCCTTTAAAAATCGGCGATCAGCCGATCGCGTACGCAAATATATTCTATTCTATCGTCTCTACTAGCAGAAAACTGTCACAACCTCTGAGTGTTAAGATGAGCAAGCCCCCGATCGTCAACACTCGATGCGTTGTATAGTGATTTGACTCTTTTTCCCTCCTTCCTCCTCCACAGAGGAGGTAGTAGGGAGCAAGATGACTCTTTTTCCCTCCTTCCTCCTCCACAGAGGAGGTAGTAGGGAGCAAGATGACTCTTTTTCCCTCCTTCCTCCTCCACAGAGGAGGTAGTAGGGAGCAAGATGACTCTTTTTCCCTCCTTCCTCCTCCACAGAGGAGGTAGTAGGGAGCAAGATGACTCTTTTTCCCTCCTTCCTCCTCCACAGAGGAGGTAGTAGGGAGCAAGATGACTCTTTTTCCCTCCTTCCTCCTCCCCAGAGGAGGTAGTAGGGAGCAAGATGACTCTTTTTCCCTCCTTCCTCCTCCCCAGAGGAGGTAGTAGGGAGCAAGATGACTCTTTTTCCCTCCTTCCTCCTCCACAGAGGAGGTAGTAGGGAGCAAGATGACTCTTTTTCCCTCCTTCCTCCTCCACAGAGGAGGTAGTAGGGAGCAAGATGACTCTTTTTCCCTCCTTCCTCCTCCCCAGAGGAGGTAGTAGGGAGCAAGATGACTCTTTTTCCCTCCTTCCTCCTCCACAGAGGAGGTAGTAGGGAGCAAGATGACTCTTTTTCCCTCCTTCCTCCTCCACAGAGGAGGTAGTAGGGAGCAAGATGACTCTTTTTCCCTCCTTCCTCCTCCACAGAGGATAGAAACTCTGGTGGCTCTTTAAGTTTGGATTTTAAAACTTGATGACGTCACGTGAAAACGTTCCATTGAAATGAGCATGGAATAAAGCCTCTTTATTCAGATCTAATCATTACTTAGTTCTACAATAATAATTAAGACAAAATCCGAGAGGAAATCGACCAATTTCAGTTTTTATTGGACAAAAACCTTATTCCAGAATGTTTGTAAGCATATTACAGTCCTTTTTGCATTTTCTAAAAGCTTGAGATATAAATAGTTGCCTGAAATAACACCGAAAACAATTTCCCATGGAAACGTGAGAAAATAAATTTCAAAGTTCAGAGAAGTTGTGCAAACAAAGGTAACATGTCATCATCAGTTTCATTTCACCAGTAATTTCTAGTGTTTCATATGAACTTCAAAATCTGTTTTAGACATTTGGTGTTGTTAAAAATAATTTCCTTTAAGAAGATATTTGAAACAGTCGCACAGAAGTTTGCTATACGATGTGAATAATCTCGGTACAAAGTTTTTTTTTCCATCACTTGTTACTCGAACGCCTTGTGGATTCCTTCTTAATTACTTGGAGGGAGATTATTGAATGAACTTGGTGAGCAATTGTAGGAGGAGACCATAAAACAACTTTTATACCGTCACTGGAATTTTTTAACACGGGATTTGGCAATATGACTTACACCAATACCACGGTATACAAGCTTATTGAAGTGCCTTTGAAATTAGCTAATTAGTTTTTACTTGCATAATGTTTACATCTATGGAGCCCTGAGTAAATTTTTTTCCGTAACGTCATGCTTATGAAAGCACGTAAGGATACTGTTTTTGATACTGCAACTGACCCTCCACCGCCAACCCACCCCCAAAAAAGAATGAAAAACAGCCAAAACAGTGACCGTCGATAGGGGATTTCAGAATATATTTGGACATTGGCCCTTCAAAATCTGTACAATGCCTTTGGAGGATTAAATCTTTCACAGATTCGCAGATAGATCAGAAAGACCGAAAAGTTTCAAAAAACATAGCTATGACTTAATTTAGGTCTACAGGTTAAATTTCGCGGAGAAAACGTTTTTTCGCAATTTGCGGCGATGAGTTCTCTTTCTAAGAATAAAGTCTCTCTCATCAAATTTCCGTGATACAATATTAGCCGAAAACGTACCGAAGTTAAATTAACAACAAAACAAAATTGTACTTACTTGGGAAAAAACGTTTTGAATGACATTCCAATGTGCTAAAATATTCAGAAAATATTAGTTTTAAAGAATTCATGATGAATTATTATAGCTGATCATAGACCGAAAATTAAAACTGTGTTAACACATCGATATTAAAGACATAATAAAAGGTCAGTTAGAAGTGGAACTGGAAATCCTTGAAAAAAAAAAACGCAGTTTATATAATTAATAAATGGAATTTCTGTCGTTTACTGAAATCGACTTAAAAGATCATACTTCTTGACTGGTTTTAAACTCATTACTTTGTTTTCAATTTCATTAGAAACTGCATGCGAAAATCTCTGTTTTTCATACATGAAAGAATGAATTTTGAGTCGCAGATAAGAAATGAAACAGTTAGCTTAAACGACGATACCTACGCCAGGGACGACTCCTGAAAAGAAAAATGATATTTCTAATCTCGTAACAATCTGGATATCTTCTCCGTACGCCAATCAGTACTTAAAACTTGCTCAAACTAAATATGTAATGCCAGCGATCAATTCCAAAACGAAATACAAAAAATTTGCCATCCCGACCTACGCTCTTCAAAATGCACAGGACCTGTTCATTTTACGTCACGGCTACAAAATGCACAAAGATTTAAAACGCACGTGCACAGCCATTCTTCTACTCAATAAATCTTTTGTTTGGTGACATTTTCGTTGCCGTTTTATGTTTTTTTTTCTTTATTTGGGATTTTTTAAATTTCCACAATTACATCAATTGCAATTCTTTTTTTCAACAATTAAGTTACAGAAGAACGAATAAAGTTTGGTTTACAGAAGTTAACAATCACACCATATTGAATTAATTAGGAAAAAAGATTTTGTCAATTCTTATATCTTGATACTTATTTAGCTTAACGATTTTCCTTAATAATAGCGTTGTCTACTTTAATCATTAGTTAAAATTGTTTCCTCACAGATCTTCTATTATTCTTTAAACAAATTCGTTTTATTCGATTTGAAATATGTGTTTTTCAGTTTCATATTAAATTGCCTAAATTCTTATGAAGTGGCTCAAGGAAGGTAACGTTTCTCTACATCGACAAGTCCACAAGAAAGATTTTCCTAAAATTACTACATAATTAAATAGGTCGTTCTCCTCCTCAAAAGACCCAATGGTAACGTCGCAATATGTAAGCGAGAGGCTTCTGCAACTCTTGATTTTACCCAAAATTTTTCATTAACCTCATGCCAAAGAGAATATAAAAAAACAGCCGAATTAAAATGGGATATTGTTTCCGTTAGCTGATGACAGGTGCAGTTGGGATTAGAAACGTAACCTATTTTACACAGGCGGTCATTAGTATACAGAACAGAATTCAACACTTTGTACCGAAAGGAGCGTAGATACGGTTCATTAGCAGCCCTCACTGGCAGAAGAAATGCCTCTGAAACTTGCTTGTCATCAAGGCTAAATTCTTTCTTTAGGTTGACCCATTTATTTGGCTTTTCCAATTTTTCTTTTATAGGAAAACAATAGTCAAAGTCACATTAGCGCTTGCCTTTACTGTGCTACGCAATGTAAGAAGATTGGAAAAAAAAATAGGCAATCATTATTAACATAATATTTAGATCAATAAATCTCTACGTGACTGAGACTGCCCTTCCGTCCAAACCTTTTCGTTGCCGTTGCCGTCGTGGTTTGCTTGAGCTCCCTAATGTTCTGAAAGTTAGAACACACCGGTAACTGGGAGCGTAGGGCGGTGTTTCGTAAGACATTTCCGTAAATTCAAATTTATAATCATATTACCTTTGTGGGATAACTGCTTGCAAATGATTTGTTTCTCCGCCTCTTTTAACGAAATTCCGAGAGTAGTTAACGCAATTTTCCTGTGTTATTATTAGTTTTTTTCTTTGGTGACATCAGACAATAAGTGTTCCTGATTTTCGTGAGTGGATAATTTCCAGCTAGAACTGATACGAAAAGGGTCTGAAGACAGATGTCAGCGAGACATCAATTCTAAACCAAATCCGGTTGTTCACTGCATCACATGACTAAAAAATAAATGTATTATGGTTATGCTTGACAAAGGAAAAATTGTGACAGGCGAGAGAGTTTACAAAACTGTTTGGCTGCGTATATACCAGCCCAAAGGGAAATAAATAGACGGCTTTCTTGCCAATTTCGAGTTAAAAACGGACTCTTCGTACATCACTTGCACAAAAAAGTGACTTGACTCAGCTCGAAAGCTCATTTCAAGGGCGCCGCTTTAAAAATTGCAAATGAGCCAACGGATAGTAAAGTTATAAAATTGACAGTGGATCAGCAATTAAATCTCTTGACTGAATTAAGACATTGCCAAAGAGTCAGGTGATGAGAATAAATAATACATCAACTATGAGCTACTGCCATGATGTCAAAATTTACAATATTTATTGCCAAATTTTCATCTTTCGCATATAAAAATATACGAGAAAAAATATAGCAGCTAAGTATTGAATGGTTCGTACTTTTAAGTGGAAAAAATATCAAACGTAAGATTTATTTTGTCAAATCGTTCGCATTGTGGGCTGAAATAGCGCCACAAAACACCAGCAGCAGATTGTTTTCAGTCGTGGGTCGTGACGAAAGCTGACTCTATGCATTGTTAAAGAGGAGGCTAGGTAGAAGAAATGTATAATTTACAAGCTCTTTGCGGCGTTCTTATTGGAAAAGGTCAGAAAAAAGAATTGGACTTATGTGTTTGAAAACTTTGTTTAAGTTCAATCTTGACACCAAAATTGCAGTACATGTTCAAGAAGGGAAATCAATGCTCCCAAAATAACCATTGCGTTTGATTGAGGAATTCTGGATTTATAAATTACCCACAGACAGGTTGTAAGAACTGTTCTTGCGCATATTGTGTAGATTTCATCTCGATACAGTCGTTTTTTTAGATCATTAAATCAAGCGGCTGCAATTTTTGGCAGCTCGACTTAGCATGTTTTTTTAAAAAAACGAAATGACGACTAAGATGGTCAACGACAAAATAGGAAAAAATTCCAAAGTAATACCAGGAGTGCGAATTTAATTCCTTGCATGGTACAGTCACATGAAAAATGATAAGGAAAAACAGTACTTTTGCTTTAAGCGTCCTGTACAAAAAAAGTTAAGGTTGTGAAGTTTTTAACTGGTGATTTGTAGAAGAAAAAGTGAGAAACTGTTGAGCTGTAATTCAGAGGTGGATTGTTTACAAATTCAAGAGAAAGACATCTTTGCGATTTCGGTGCTAACGAAGATGTGATTTTCCAGCGTTCGCTCCGCTCCAGTTTTCACGTATTGTTCCTAGAAAGCGATAACAAATTCAAGTTTAAAAGTCGTTCATCACTGAAACGTGTTATGTCGATTATAGAAATGAACTATATTATTTCCAAGAAATAGTGATCGACAGCTCATTTCTCCTTTCTGCAGATGATGAGAATTTCAATTAATTTCAGTTAATTAGGGACCATTCATTTTTTATGAGGGAGGGGGGGTGGTGGGATTTGGGAAGCACCATTTAAAAATCGCATGACCTCCCCTCAGCTTACCAATTTTTTCACATGGCCCCCCCTTATAGCGGTCATTTTTTGGGATGACCTCCCCCCAAAAAAAAAATTGAACAAACAATATTTAGATTTCAACTTTTTTAATATTTCTCTATTATCCCTCTACTTCACGTTATTGTGCTCACTATGAAGAAAATATTTACAATCTCTATACGACAGAGAGCTGTTGTTTAAAAAACAAATCAAAAGAAAGAGAAGTCAATTTCGGATCTCCTAGTTATGGCTCGCCCTGAGTGTGTGGCATTTGGCCTCTCATTGGCATCTTCCTCATCTGAATTGATGAATGCAAGAATGACGTCACTTGAGTCATCTTCTCCCCCAGAGTCAATGGCATCACTGTCATACTCATCATTGTCACTTTCATCCGTTTCACTGCTGTCAGCACTTGCCCTGTTGTCATTTTGTGTCAATGTCTTGGCATTTCTCAGTGTTGGTTGGCCAGCTCTGAGAGGACTCTTCTGCTGCAAGCATGAATGTCTTACAATTGCCTTTACTTTCTCACTCTTGCTGCTTTTCAAATGCTGCTTCAGCCCGTGGTGGTTTGAGTACTTGTTTAGTTCTGGAACACGTAGCTTTTTAAGCTTGGTTAGATCTTCGCACAACTCAGTCCAAGGATAATCCTCCTCCCTACTTAACTTTGCCTTTTCTTCTGCTCTCTTTTTCCTTTTAAATTCCAGCACTTCAAGATGCTGAAGATAATCCACCACAAACTTCGATTTGACAATAAACTTATCTGCAAATAGAGCAACGCTCTCTGGGTCAGATAAAACCAGCCTGCCACTTCCATGCTCTTTCTTCTTTATATTGTTAATCCAATCGGGGAAAGAGCGCATTACTACATGAGCATCATGAAAGAGGCTCATTCCAAAATGCGCAATAATGGCGAAAGCGACGAGTCATTTAAGAAAAGGTTTACAGCTGAACGATCCAGGCAGTTTGACATCTTACAAGCAAAAGAAGCAATTTTTCTAGGTGCGGATGGCTGTTCAGAAAGGGCGAGTGAGTTTTCCATGCAAGGGTACCAGTTGAAGCCCAGTGATGGAAGAAAACTGAACTTCTCCATCAAAGAGCACAGAGCAATGGTGGAAAAGTTGAATGTCATATTGAAAGATGTAAAGGAACACGATTCCACACTCTTTCAGTCCAATGGGCTTGCTTTAAAGCAGGGCGAAGAATTTGCCCACAGTTTTAATGTAAAACAGATCAAATGTACAGAAGCTAAGTTGACGAAGGTCACGCAGGACATGGAAGCACTAGAAAATAAGAAGAGCAATTATAACAGCATATTCAAAGGCATACTCAAACAGCACATCAACAAAAGGAGAAGGAAAAAAGAAAACCGCAGAAAGTCAAATGAAAGAAAGAGGAAGTGGACTGAAAACAACGTCCAACGAGTTTATGGAATCTGTGTTGGAAACCCGCTAGGAAATGATCTTCCACAATGCCTTGTGTACCCTCCTAGAACGGCCGTCCCGGAAGAGTGTCTTAAAGTTGAGGATGTTGCCACGTCGATATTTAGAAGAGATGGGCCATACATCGCACAGCTCTTGGAAGGGAATTATTTCACCAATGCTGCAAGAAGCAGAATCACCACCAACCTTGAGCGGGAAGTCAGAGATTATGTTTACACCTTCATGTACCCTGAAGAGTACACTCTGACGGAAAGCATTGCTGCTTCTTGCAGCATTGGTGAAAGAGACTCCCATAGCAGCACAAGCGGCGACGAAGAACTCGACGACAGCGGAGATGAAGATGAGTGCCAGTGAAAGTTGCATTCGAAAATAACAGTGTTAAATACTTCTTTTCAGTAGCTACAAATGCTTTTTGTCGCCAAACGTTTTTTTAAAGCAGAAGGAAAGTTTGTGACAAATTTGTATCCTGCCTTCTATGTTTATTCTATAGCAATTTTTTTTGATATTCAAACATTATGCCATTTTAAAGTTTTACTAAAATATTTCACGTGACCCCCCCTTTTTCCCTTATTTTTTTGGGATGGCCCCCCCTCGAAAGCCATTTTTTTTCGCATGGCCCCCTCCCCAAATCCCACCAGCCCCCCCCCCCCCTCCCTTATAAAAAATGAACGGTCCCTTATAACATTAATTTACCCAGATGATGAGAAAAAAGGAAGTTGTCAACTTTGGATCATTGTCTTGATGGAGCAGTGAATAGGCCATTTCCGAGTTTACCTTGTCCTTCTGTTTGAAAACGAGTTCTCATGCAAAATCACTTTTGCTATGTATGGAAGGCAAATTTCACTCTCGACTTCTGAGTTTTTTCAAATTTCTTTGTGTACGATGACAATTAAAAAGTAAGATATTCAATACGCAGACACGTGAGTTAAGTTAATTATTCATTTCCAACGTTCAATAGTGCCGCCCACTTTGTTGCAAAAGTAAACAAGAAGCAAAGTTATATTATTCCATAATGATTAGTTTTCGATTTTCCATTATTTTATTGTAACCAGAAATAATTTGGCAACACTCTGTTAGAAATGCTGCGGGATAGCTTAAGGCATTTTAAAATTATTCACTACCTTTAAGATTCCTGGAAGGAATATAGCCTAGAATAATAAAATATTTCTGTTTGTCGTGAACGGATATTAAATTTTCCAGTTAGTACCGATAAAAAGTGGTAACTCCATGCATGTTTGGAGCGTTTCTAGCTACGGTCTTGAGAGAGGTGTCGGCGAGGCATCAAATTCCCCAACAAACCCGTTCTCTGTATAAAATGACTTACTATACACGACAAGTTCAGTGAGAAAATAAACGCACACTGTTTAATATGTCTGACAGTGGGAAACTGACAAGCGAGATAGTTTACAAATCTGATTTTGCCATCAGTCTCCAAAATTAAACGAAATAGAGCTTTTTCTACCAATTTTGAGTTTAATTAAAATATGTTTCTTCATACTTCAGTTGCACAAATAAACAGTGATTTGAGGTTCTTGATTTAGCTCAAAAGATCATTTCATGGGCACATTATAAAATAGTAAATAAGTCAAGTTAAATGCTTTGTCTTATGAATAATTAAGGTTTAAAATTGACAGTGGAAGGGCAATGTGTTCGTCACGTAGAAAATAGCGGTAAGGTAGACCTGAATAAACTTTTCAATTCTCAAGAACTAGAAATCAACATACAATTTCTCCTAGCTGTCTTAAAACATTCTCAAAAAGTCAACTGATGAGAATAAAGAAATAAAGCAACTGTGTAGGATATTGTCTTGATATCAAATCTGGCAATATTGCCGAATTTTCTAGTATAGGTTTAATCAGTGTATCCATGGATACCATGTGTGTTCCTTGCTGTTTTTAAGGTAGCTGAAGTAGATCTACAGTTCTTGTTCATTTTAGCATAAGACGTTGTTAACTTGACTTTCTATAGAATGATAATAGAATCCTGGTTAACGGATTTTGTGATAAAGTAGCACCCAAATATTGATGGCAACCTATCAAACCCAAAAGATACGAATAGCTTGTGTATATGAAAAGAAATTAAAGAGAGAAAAAACTTGACATAGAGATTTGAAATTTTTGCGCTCGTTCTTGTTAAACCAGTACGGTTGGTAAATTAGCATATAGTGTCTCAGTGCACGTATTTCAATTGTCTAGATAACACTTACACTTGCCTTCTAACTGATCAATAATGATAATTCTTGTCAACAGGTTCACAGAGATTAGATGGATCCGTTAAGAAAATGGGCTGCAGCACTTATCAATATTAAATTCAACCACCTTAAAATAAAGTGTTAAAAAAAGGAGGTGAGCAAGACTTCGAAAAGAGTTAAGTGACGTTTTGGAAAAACATAACTGAATTTTTGAAAGCTATTTAATCAATAAACAAGACTTGCAAAGTAGCATTCATCAGCATTTTCTTCTCTTGAACAATGTGAATCAAAGTACAATACTTAAGTGAATTTTCGTTAAGCCTCTCCTGGTGTTAAGAAGGTGTAAGGGTTAATTAAAGGACTCGCCACTAAGAGCTCTTGAAACCTTCTACAACTTAAGATCATTAAATAACAAAAAAAGATATATAAACAAGCCGCAAACTAAGTTTGCGGCCAAATCTTGTGTCCTTGTCCATTACTTAAATAATTAAACAAAGTATCGCAATCAATAAAGATCTAACCCCCCCTAATGATCGCAACATGTCAACCCAAAATATCCCAACATTGCTGTGCGTAACATGTTGCGCACGCTTCGCCACCCTGTTAATACGTGTTCCGACATATTACGAGCTGGTGGCTCATACTAGACTAAAACACCAAACACGTCGCAACAGGGTGGCAAAACGCACACAACATGTTGGGAGGAGGAGGAGGTAAGTAGGGAGCAAGATGACTCTTTTTCCCTCCTTCCTCCTCCCCAGGGGAGGTAGTAGGGAGCAAGATGACTCTTTTACCCTCCTTCCTCCTCCCCAGAGGTGGTAGTAGGGAGCAAGATGACTCTTTTACCCTCCTTCCTCCTCCCCAGAGGAGGTAGTAGGGAGCAAGATGACTCTTTTTCCCTCCTTCCTCCTCCCCAGAGGAGGTAGTAGGGAGCAAGATGACTCTTTTTCCCTCCTTCCTCCTCCCCAGAGGAGGTAGTAGGGAGCAAGATGACTCTTTTTCCCTCCTTCCTCCTCCCCAGAGGAGGTAGTAGGGAGCAAGATGACTCTTTTTCCCTCCTTCCTCCTCCACAGAGGAGGTAGTAGGGAGCAAGATGACTCTTTTTCCCTCCTTCCTCCTCCCCAGAGGAGGTAGTAGGGAGCAAGATGACTCTTTCCATGGTAATTTATTCATATATTCAATTTAGTTAATGACTCCAGAAATCCTTATAAACAAGGTGCAAATGTTTTTATTAATAACAGTGATTTTCCTCTACCTTGCTTTGAAGGAGAATTACTTTGCATTATAATTTAGTTGAATCCAAGGCACCTTTTCTATTCTCAAAGCGGAGCGCAATGCCTTAAGAAAATCGTCAGTGAGAGATACCCTTACACGATGTTTTGTGCACAGTGGTTTATCTTTTTGCCAAAATTTCCCACTATATTACTGGGGAATATTGTTCTAAGAGCGTTAATTTCTGTTCCTTAAACCTCCACTGCCCTGAATGAAACAATCGCACGTCAGAAAGAAATTTCTTTCATAATCCTCTGCTTTCCTAGGAAGGAGATTTGGAGCGAAGTGTAAGTCTTAACCATAATCTCTTAATCTTTCCTTAAAAGTCAAAAATGGTTATATTTTGAGTAAAACTTCCTCCCAAAGTAATTTTCTTTAAGATGGTCAAGGTTTAGGAAATGGCTGTAAGACTAGACTGCTTATTTGTGCCCATAGTGTCGACACAGTGTACTTTAGTCTTACCGCTACTTCTTAACCTTTAACCCTCTCAGAGAAAAGTACTTTGGGAGGAGGTTTAACTCATATTACAACCCCTTTTTGAACTTTAAAGGACAAGTGGAGGATTATAGATGAGAGTTAAACTTCCTCTCCCAATAATCTCTCTAGGAAAGTAAAGGATTATGGATGAGATTTAATCCTCCTTCGCGATTGTTTCATTCAGGGGAGTGGGGGTTTGGGAGGACAGGAATTAAGACTCTTCGAACAATCTTCCCCTTTAAGATGGTGGGGGATTTTTGGCCGAAGATAAACTACTGTGCATAATGGCTTGTGTAGGGGTATCTCACGATTTTTTGATTATCTGACGATTTTTTTCTGGCATTGCCCTCTGCTTTGGGAATGAGCAATGTTCATTGGATTAAACTGAATTTAAATGCAAAGTAAAGGACAACGACACAGGTTTAACCGCATTCACCTTTCTGGTTCTGCGGCATATTTTTTTCTACAGTTATTTTCTAAATAATATTTTATCACAGGAAGGTGTGAGAACTTATTGTAGTCTAATCTTTAATTTGCTCTTTGCACCTTCCTTACAGCAGCTAAGTTTACTTTCGTTATTTGCGAAAATCTCTCTTTTTATTCTTCCCTCATACAGACTTGATATTATATATTCCGCTTCATTTGTTAATCAACTATTCCATCGTAACTTACTATGAGGATCGACAGATTTACGATAAACGGAATACAGGTGTTTTCTTAAAGTTTATTTCCAAGCTCAAAGAGAGTTTATTTGAAAGTGTTTCTGCATTTGTCTTGTAGCCAGTTGTTCGCTGTGGTGTATCATTGTTCACTTTCCTTACTATTCCTCAAGCCACCTGTTGATAGAATCAAATATTAACAGTTCATCAGAATGTGTCACGCACAATCAACATGTATTATTATGTGATGAACTGTCGGAGTGAGGGTACTGCTGCGATACTCTCCTACTTGTTCAATATATTCTTTCCAAATAAAACTTACGACGCTTACATGTATAATGAAATGTTCACAAGGTAACGCTAGCTTTTGGCTTCAGAAAAAAATATATAAACAAATACTAAGCAAAATAAACTAGTTGTTTCAATATAGAACTCTTGCTAAATGGTTGCCAGTTAAATCTCTACACTTTAAAACGTCACCATAGTGTTATCGAGGGCAGATTGAACTGTCTTTTGAGTCCATCTTTCAGCTTTGTCCGAGCGATTATCTTTTTTCTCTAAAATTTCGAGTGCTGTGACAGCAAATGGCCTTGTTTCAGCCTTCTGGAGAATTTGATTATCCATTCAATATTTCTAAATTCCCTTCCGAAACTTCGGTGAAGCGAGAAAAAATGTCCCTATTTTGCAGACAATCTTCAACCACTGAATAGTAATGGGTGATCGTACAAGATATACCTTAGCCAATCAGAATGCAGTATTGCATTAGTATAATCCGTTAGATTTGTACTAATGATAAAAAGATTACTGTACCGTTGTCAAGCACAATAACTGTTGGTTATTAATTCTTACATAATGATCAAGAGTGATCACAATTAAACGTTTTCATGAAATCATTATGAAGACTGATTGACTTTGCGAATTCTTTTGTTAGAAAACATTTTTGGACCTAAAAACTTTAAAGTTAAAATTGTAAATTTCATTTTCAAAGTTAAAACTTTAACTTTGCAGCAACTATTTACTTTTGCTGGCATGTTGACACGACCTTGTTTCCTTACTTATGATCAACAACACGCTCTGCCTCGATCTGAACCAGTAGGGAAGAAATGACTTGCATTTAATGTCTTTTTTCAGGTTTTCTGAACCGCACTTAACAAATCTTAAGAAAGAAGCTGACATATTCATTTCGACTTGTCTTATTCGCATCCTTGGATGGGCCGTGGCTCAATATTTCTCTGCAAACTGAAGTCGAGTGATACAAAACTTAAGCCCTGCTCCGCTGTGTTAATACTTGGTTGGATTATCTCTTACAGAAAACAGCACCTCTTGTTAAAGATGGTTTTTCGTGTTTTTGGTATCCTTAAAGGGACACAGTGGGCTTTGGGACCGCGCTGACCGGGACACTAGTTTTCTTACTTTGAAAAAGTTCACCTCAACCTGAAATCAAAAATACTCGTCGAGTACATCTAGAAATCCGCTTCAATCTTCGCAGTGTTTTGCTTGATTTTCAATCGTTTACTGAAAACCTGTTTTTGAGTGGGCTTTTGCTCATCCTACGATAGTTTTTTATCATACTTGGTTAAAAACAGTATGGATCGTGTGTCTGTGATATGCAAATTAACTATGAAATCAAATGGTATGTAATGCGCATGTGCTCCAGCTGACTGTGTCCCTTTCACTTTTAATAGGGTACCACTGATTCATGCTTCAAAAGTATTGATATTATTGATAAAAGAGCGTAAAACCGAAAAATCAAAAACAAAGCCTCTGCAATCTTTTCAAGGCACTGGGCGTTTTTTTTAAGCTTTTCGAAATATATGAATTGATTATGTCGTTCTCAAACCTTTTTATCAGCCTAGCGTTTTTGTCAGTAGTCCGACATCACCAAGTCCAATTACATCCTTTACAGGGACAGGATCCGGTACTTCTTTTTTTTTTTATTAGGTTACGTCGGTCCTTGCAAATTGACCTTGTGTTTTCACTGTTTACCAAGGTAAGGTAAGGTAAAGTCTGCATACGAGCCAACTGGCCCACCAGGCCGGAGCTTATCCCGGTTTCTGTAGCACGAAGCGACTAGGAGTATTTCTACTCCCCCCTGGATGGGACGCTAGTCCATCGCAGGGTTACCCCCAGCATTAAGTTCGCCGGTACCAATTTATACACCTGGATGGAGAGAGGCACTATGAGAGTAAAGTGTCTTTCCCAAGAACACAACACAATGTCCCCGGCCAGGGCTCGAACCCGGACCGCTCGATCCGGAGACGAGCGCACTAACCATGAGGCCACCGCGCCTCCCACTGCTTACCAAAGCGTCGCTTATTTAACTATCAGAAACCATAGTACACTTGCCATCCAAGGAGTTGAAAAACAAATATTGCTTCGGAAACAACATCAAAACTCGATCTGCTATTACCGACCAGCTAAGAAATAGACTTACAAATGCGGGGTAAAAATACAGCCTTTATCAGCAATGATGTGAAATGATATCCTACTGCAAATTATCAACGACCTGTTAACATGTCCACGACTAAATTTCCTCACGGTTACGTGTTTGATTCGGGGTTCCAGTTTCTTATAGGTCATCGATACAATTTCAAGCATATCCTTAAGACAGTTGTATTTGTTAAGATCATAGTTAATAGAGGAAATGGTTAAGAATCCCAGCAAACATCAAAAAAGCAAACAAACAGGGTAAGAGTTATGTTGGAAGGTCTTTGACCCTGTACATCTTTTTGTTTTATGCTCTTAGACTGCGCATGAATTACGTAATCGCAATGTTTCTATTGGTTGGTTGTCTGAGCACACATAACCACTTTTTGTATTTTTTCCACATTATGGGCAGGGTCAACCTCCCCTACCCCCCCCCCCCCCTCAAAACAGCCAACAAAAACATACAACAAAGAAATTTGCCATGATTCATAACCATTTCCCTCTATTAACTATGTTCAAATGTATTGTGTTTAAATACCTTATCTCACTTTAAGTATTGCCAATGCGTCTCGAAACAGGATTAAGGTCAATGCTCTTTCCAGTATCTTGATAAAGTGAAAACGCAGGTCAATATAAATAACTAAACTTGGTAACTCCTTGTTAAAACAATCAGGGAACGTTTTGTTGTGTCAATTAGTTCATTGCTTTTCTTGACGTTCCTGTGGCAAACAAGCACACTCAAAGGTGTTTTATGAATTTTGGTGTACTTTTCTAAGCTCAAGTCTATGTTTTAGAGATTTTTTTGGTTTTTGCAAAGTCTTAATTAAAAAAAGAAAAATTTGAATCGCCATATTTTTAGTATTTTCAAGCTTTTTGACATATTTGCAAAATTTTGAAATCCAAGATGGAGGTCCTTTTCAAAAGCACGATATCATTTTTACCTGACAACTTTTTGCACGAAAATTAACATTTCTAGATGATTAATCACCACATACTGCATATATGTTTTATCACTATACCGCATTTATAATTTGATGAACATGGAAAGAGACACTCTCAGTTAACCTTCACCCTTTGCATGTTCTAAAATTTGTTTGATTTTTAAGAACTCCATATAAAAGATGAAAAGCATAGACGAATATGATTAAAATTCAAAAGGTTTGTTCAAAAGTTCCAAAGCAAAATTTACACCTTAATGGTAATTATGTCTTGAAACCTTTCCTCAGTAATACTGCTTGTAAATATTTTTTGTAAAATCACGGTTCCTGCACTGAGACTAGTTTCTAACTTCTGATAATAACGTTTTTCAATGCAATAACTTTTTACTAATCTTCCCTGTGTCGAATCGATGTGACAATTGTACACTGAGTTGCTAAAATGAGCTTAGATCAGGAGCCATAATCGGGGAGGGAGACCGGAAGCACGCGTCATTTCTAGTATTGGGGCTGTCCCTATGATATAGGACAATTTTTCTATTTTTAGAACAAGTTGCGCCATCGTGTGCGGAAAGTACGCGTACATGCTGCGAGGATTTTTGCGGTTGTAGCGCGGGAGAAATGGCATCCGAAATTCCCGACATGTTTTATGCTTTTGGCCCACAACTCAATACGTTTATGTCTGTTGGAATTTTGCTAAAGTATTTTCGTCGTAAGTTGCTTCAATTCGACTGAAGTAAGGCAGTGTCGAATTTAGGTATGTCCCGTTTTTTTTTCACTCAGACCAAGTTGTGTTCCGCTGCTTCTTTTACAAGAGTTCCACATTCACATATGCTAAAGATTAACAGCTTTTCCGTGACACAGCAAAAAGCTAGTTGGAAAAATTTGGATATTGCAGTGTTTTAGGACTTCAAAGTTTCCCTCCTCTTGCTACACGCTTGCGGGGATTTCG
Source organism: Orbicella faveolata (assembly GCF_042242905.1). NCBI lineage: Eukaryota > Metazoa > Cnidaria > Anthozoa > Scleractinia > Merulinidae > Orbicella > Orbicella faveolata. The sequence continues at coordinate 23,882,858 of NW_028301564.1, read as the reverse complement.
CCAGTCTATCGCCACCGAAAAGTAGTAAAAAATTGCAAGTTTGCATTTCGCCTGAATTGTAAGCAACACTTGATATTTCATCAAGGCCCAATAAGTTTACGTCTGTAGATACGGCTAGGCTTTGTTTGTGTAAAAATTCAATAAATTGTCTGTCATCGATGAATAAGAGCGCCTGCCGATGCGTGTTTTGTACAGTCAGTAAACATGACAAATTGGACTTCCGCAATAATATCTCCAGTTTTTAAATATGTTCAAGGTTGATAAATGTTTGAGAACATATTAAACTGCTTAGCTGAAAATATGTGAATACAGCAGGAATAATCAACAAAGTTACGATGACGCTTTCTTTAATCAACTCGAATAACGATTTCGATTTTGTTGGCTGAGTTATCAAAACTCCTTGTCTATTTTATTTTCGCAGCTGTGTAAAATTTCACTACGTTGAAGAAACACACATGATAGTAGCCTTTTGGCGTTGGTGAAAATTGTTGCAGAATCTCAGCACAAAAGATAACGAAAGAAATCTTTGTCAAGATTTGTTGACAATTAGCTACAATTGAAAACACCGACTCGGGCTTTAAAGTGCACGCCCTGGAGCTACTTGTACGCGTCAGACTTTCCTTCCAAAAACTTTTGCAAACTTGCCAAACGAGCAGAAATAATAAGAAACTATCAGAAACAGGTTTTGGTTATGATTAAGCACTGTTTGAGAAATTCACAAATTACCTCGATACCAGAGTAGAGAGATTTCTTACATAAACTTTATTCTTTAGGCAACATCCACGCGAGAGCCCACAACATGTGCGTGCATCCGCGCGGATGTATGTCGTCAGGGTGGCGCAATTTGTTCTAAAAATAGCAAAAGTGCCCCATATCATTAGGTGCGCGCAGATCCCGAGACTTACGGTCTCCGTCCCCGGTTATGGCTCCTGCTTAGATTGAAGATTGTTTATTTTTTACGGAAAACGACATTCCAAGGAAGCGGGAAACTGCTCGTGCAACAATTAACGTACTATGTAAATTCAAAGCTTTCTAAAGTTTTCGATTCTATTTCATCTATTTTCCATTTCATTATTACATTTCATATGTATAAACAGTAGTTTTGACACCTTTTGACCTGTGTACTTGTTTTATTTATCTATTTTTCTCAGGGTCCACTTTTTTTTTGCTGTTTGTTTTAAAATGTATCGACCATTACTTCAATTTATCATTTCAGCTACCCTGCGAGACTAGCGTCACGTATTTATTCTGGCTGGAATGTTATTTGTTTCTTGTTTGTTTGAATACTGACACAAAAACTTTATTCACGTGCAACAAAGTGTTCTTTTCTTGAGAAAAAGAAAATACTCAAATTACACTTTGAAATCCATGTCAGTGAAACATCGCTACATCGAAAACATGACATTTCTCTCAAGGCTTGAGCGCACTTGTGCCCGGACATGCAAGTACGTATCGAAACGAAACAACGCTCGTAAATATTTTCAGCCACCTGAAAAATTAATTGTGTTTTCTCTGTTCTAAACATTAATTTTCCATATTAAATGGTGTAGCAAGACACTAGTTTGCCCTAGGCGATGATATTTTTTCATTCACCTCCATGTTTAACATTATGCTTATATCAGTTATACAGACAAAAACGTAGTGCATGTTTATATAGATTTCGGTCAAGCTTCGAACATTGATGACCAAAAAATGATCGTGTTTACCAAAGCGCAATTGGAATTGTCATGCCGATAAAGTCACGAGCTCTATCAGTCGTTATAAATTAAATTGCTGTTCATTCTTGAATGCCTGACAATACTATTTTAAAACACATTTGATTTTGAGCAATTCCTTCTCTAAATGAATCGCCTTTAAAGTTCATTTGCGGCCTCGTATAAGGAAAGCATTGTTCGCACTGCAAGTTACCACTGTACTATTAAACTGGAATTGTCCTCGTAAATTGTCGTACATGGTTCTCTGTCCGCAGCATAAGTGGATCACTTCCATAAATCTTCGTTCGCAAAGCCAAGCCGAGCGTAAGCTGAAATGCTACTTTAGAATCTTTGTTTTTCACATTGTTTATATCAAAATAAATTTGTAACAATTACTAGTACCACCACCACGATTTTATTCTGTTAAATATGAATTCAAAATGTCAGGAAAAAGCATTTCAATTTTGCATTGCGGAGAATACTCGGTCGTTTCAAGTTGTCCTTTAAAATAATAAACTGCGATGTTCAACCTTTTACTTGATAAGTCTCAAACTCAAAATATTAACTTTCCCAATTGATTGTCATACATTTCTTTTGTTCTTAGTTTATGAATTTGGTAACATTGCCTTTGTAACATACTTGACAACGCAACGAGGTACGGTGAGGTTATATTTTGATCACTCTTGGACTGAAACCGTTAATGGTAAACGACTAGAGAAACAAGAAAACGACTTATCTGAAGTAAGATATTTCCAGGCCAGGGTCCAAGAGCCAGTACACCGCAATCCAAAATGACTACATATTTCTTTGAAAGGGCATTTAACCTAGAAGGAAAGGAAACATCAACAAAATAGCTGGTTAATATTGATTGTATCACTTAACACTTACTGTTTTCACAACGTTCTTGCGAAAGTTATAATAATTAACACCAGCGTGTTGTTTTATTCTGTTAACTTTGATTCCATTATGTCACTGGACAAGTCTCCAATCTTCAAGTAAAATTGTTCTTACTAGTTACAATATATCCTGATTTCAATATTTTCTCTCCAACTGAGATACTTATAACAAGGGTCAGGAAGGCATTTATATGGTCAGACTCTGATCACTCTTTGGACTGAAACCGTTCAATGGTAAACAGAGAAGAAAACGACTTACCTGAAAAAAGGTGTTTTCAATGGCTGTCAACTTGAGCCAAGCTTCGAGAGCTTACACACTTTGATCCAGCATGGCTACACTTTCTATTGAAACGATGTTTGCATTCAACCTGGTGATAAAAAGAGCAAAAAACAACAAATTAAATTACTTTCCAACGACTATCGGATCTCCAGTTGTGTTAATTTCGAATATTTGCTCCTGAATACACATTTACAGCGCTTTTCTAAAGCATTTCTTTATTGAAATTGATGAACAAATCTCTCGCAATCGTGTTACTTTTAAGAATTCGTTCGGACGTCAGAACAATTCCTCATTGTCCAACCGGTATCTAAGAGTTTATGGGTTCGAATCCCGTCACGGACTGAGATGTTCAATTCTTTGTCCCACGCTCACCACAGGATCAAAATTTAATCTTTCACTACTCCCGATTAGATTTCTCTACAGGATACTTGGAATAACACAGTTATTAAAGTGGTCGACGACAAATTCAAGTAAAATAAGGAAAGGGTGAACTTATCTGAATTAATAAGATGTTTCCAATATCTCATAGTACACCAGCGTTCAGGAATTACACACTGCAATCCAAAATGGCCACACTTTCTCTTCAATATCCGAGTTCACCTGGCAAAAAGGGAGATTAAACATAAAACGAACTATTTTTTTCATCAACAAATTCGAGACGTGTTTATAAATTTAATAACAGACAATTCTGCAGTGACTTCTTAAAGTAGGTATCAATACTGTATGGTAAAATTATTTAAGAAAACACTAAATTTTTGTTGGCTGGCAAATCTCAAACAAACTTCCTGGTTCTGCCGAGGACAAGCATTAAAATAGTTAAAGATTTTCTCTGCAAGATACTTTGAAATGTACTGAAATGGAAAGAGATTTTAATTTATTAACTTTGGACTGAAACCGAAAAAAACGGAAAATTTGAGGTGCTGGACTTATTGTAGAGAAAAAGCGTTTCCAGCCAATAGCAAGCAGTGAACTACTGATTGTAACCACTGAGTCCAAGAGCTAACGAAGTTGCTTTCCTTGCATTGGCAAATTTTCAGTTGTTCGTTTCATAAATTTTCCAGAAACCAAGTGAGGCAAGTTGCAGATAAATTTCTAACACCGGCAAAAAATATTTTATGAACGTTACTGCTGAGCTTTTGGTAGTACATTTAGACGACATTTCTCAGTTAACGAATAGAAAACTGCGAAGATAATATCTGGTCTATCTGAACCAAGATGTTTGCAATACTTACTTTGTACCAAAGAACATTAGAGCCACGCACTGTCGTACAAAATGGACTTGTTTTCTCTCAGCATATCTTTTTTAAAACCTGCATGAAAAATAAAAGAGGAAGCTTTGATATACTGACTTTTAAAAATTGCTTTAGGCTTAGGAATTTGGTCAAAACAATGGAGAGCTAGCGGTTCACAGAGACATTTAAAGTATAAATGCTATTCAGGCAGCGTTTGAACGCACAAAGCAGTATAAAATTATTATTTTTTACTGCATGAAGACAGTTCATTTGGTTATATATATATTTCCCTCAGGATGTACTCAACATGATAAAAGAAAATCAGTTATTTTCTTTCTTGGACTGATACTGTAAATGGTATAAGACACAAGAGTTAAGCAAAAGACAACGAGCTTATCTGACTATAAAATCTTTCAGATGTCGTCTGCTTGCATCGAAGCGAAGGCTAAAACTCTACAATTCAAAATGGCTGCATTTTCTTTCAATGCACGTGCACGCTGTGTTCAACCTTGGAAAAAAGAGAGCAAATGTCAATAAATGAAGTAAATCTCCTTTTATTCAATAGAACAGTCTTGTAGTTGTACAATGTTGCTATTTTCAGGCATATTACATTGTATTCGCTAGCCTGAAATCAAGAGACTAGAGAAATGCATTTTATAGTGGTGACTGGCTTTCTTTTCGCTTAGAAAATTTACTGCGAACAAACGTGTTAGGTCTGGGATTCTGGTGCTATATTGTATTTCGATCAATCTTGCTCTGAATTAATTCTTTATTCCGAAAGCTTCACACCCTCCCAGTATTCAACAATTTCTTCACTATGTGGACGTAAAAAATTGCTAAAAGAACTGGTTATACTAAACCACTAAACCGCGGAAAATGGCAAGCGTAGCGAAACGAGGCCAAAAGCGAACAAGGTCATGAAATGAGAAAACGAAAGCGTATACTTATCTGCGAAGGGAAGTACATCGACGAAGATACTGGTTCACCTTCACAACACACGACGCTTTCTGACACTAAAACGAACGGGATGTCCTTTGAGACTTCCTTATATACACGATTAAAATTCATTCCACCTACTAGAAAAGTGTTTGCTACATCAGAATATTTCATTGAGATTTCTGTGCGTCAAACAATAGAGCATACAGTTATATCAATAAAAAATATCGAGTAAAGCACGCACTCAGTCGTCAGTTATTTTCTTCTAAAAAAGTACAGGTATTTCAAATGAATTCGTTGAATAGTTTTCAAGAAGTTGACTCTTGAAGTCCTTTGTGATATCACTAAAATCCCCAAGGAAAGACAGAACATGTGTCTTCGGGAGCTTGAAATTCATCGTCGCGTTTTAAATGCACAACGTGTCTTATACGCAGTTGTGTTGTCATTTTACAGAGCCAAGCCCTGTAAACTGAAGGTGTCAGGTGTTTACCAAGATAGGCACGGAAGGCGTGCTCAGACTATTCGGTGACAACACTGGGACTGTAGAATTGTGTAAAAGCAAAAAATATAAACATACCAAAAATAATTCTGATAAATTTATTTAGCATCAATTCTGTCTTGAATTCCAAGCATGATTTGTTACCCACAATGCAAGGATTTGAGTTAGAGACAAAACTAGAGGGCCAGAACAATGCTTTAACCTGACAGTTCCCTTGATAAAGATAAAATGTCTCGAACCAAATATATAACACATAGTAACGGTTTCTAGCCTGCCTTCAGGGGGCAGCCCTCCTTTCCACCCATTCATTATGACTGACAAGATTTTAACAAATTTTACTTTTCCATAGGGAAAATGTCTTTTTCCTGACCATTTCCTGACCTTTAGCAGGGTGTCTAAAAAACTCGAATAGCGAATAGCGAATAGTGGCGAACAGTCACGGATAGTGGCGAATAGCCGTCAATAGTCACCTCTTCAGTTCAGCACTGATCTGGATTCGTTAAAACTGATCACGTGACAAAAAAACAATAAAATATGAATGTGAGGCAAGTGCTCTGTGATTAGTTTATCAATTAACTGAAAAGACACAAACGAGCTGCTCTGATAATCAGTTATAAAAACAACAACATCTAAGCTACATCTTGCATTAATTAATTATCCAAACAAGCATGAGAATTTCAGTGAATTTATCACCTTTCCTTCTCAGGACTTAGGCCAGGGCCGACAGTAAGAAAACATAAAACACAAGGATAACCTAATAAAGACTTATTTACGCTTTTGCAGCGGTGAAATGACGTTTAGAAACACTTTTTGTACTGATAAGCATCCATGCTTTTTAGCGGGAAAATTGGGTACCAAATTCCCCCCAATTTGGCCACTATTTGCCACTATTTGTCCACTATTCGCCACTATTCGCGACTGTTCGCCACTATTCGGGACCGTTCGCCACTATTCGCACTATTCGAGACTATTCGTACTATTCGCACTATTCGCTATTCACGACTATTCGCTACTCGGGTTTTCCAAACAACCCCTTTAGCAACCCTGCCTGTGAATTCGTGTTGTCGGTATTTTCACAACTATAGCGAGAAACGCTTACAATTCTCAGGCAATTACTGAGAGACATTAACATCTACTGAAATAAAGTGTATTTGGTCAAGTTGCCTTTATTGATCTCAGTTGAAGTACAATAGAAAAATACAAATTGAAATATATGTTTTGAGACAGGTTTCGAAAACGTTTTTTTACAATAACTGCAGAAATTCGACCTATCCTTGGAGTATAGTCTGTGATTACTGGTTGTTACGTATATACATCTTGTGCATTCAAAAATTGCATATATTTAGAAACTTTCTGATGGAAGACACATTTTACAGGTGGTCTGATATGACCTTCCTCCCTCTAGAATTATGGTCTACGGAAAGAGGATCTGAAATGGCAAGACTGCCATTATATATTGGGCTTCTGACGTCAGTATGGGAGTTGTAGCAGGAACTTCAAACAAAGTCGCTGTTTCCATCGTACCAAAAACAAATTCGTGAAAGTTTGGGAGAACCAGAAAAAACTGTGGAAACACTCGCCTGTAGGTCAGTTCGTTAACAAGCGCACGCTGCTAAGCTACTCACTATCTACAACAGAATGTGTAGCGACTAGAACTTCCTTTGCTTTAGGGTGTCACGTTTTTCCGTGACCCTTGAGAATTATGCAACCCACTCTGTAGTACTTAAGCGTTCTTCATTATGCGTAGTTTTGTGATTCAACTGAAAAGATAAACGAGACAAAATACTTGAGTACAAATATAACGACAAAAAAAAAAAAAAAAAACTAACAACGGAGCAAATAAACTTCGTTATGCGTAGTTTTGTGTTTTCATTTTCGCCGGTGCTTGTTAGCACTGAAAGTTCGATCTGCTCGTTTCTACCGCGTTTTCCTTAGCTGCTTCACTGTTGTGAGCCCTGAAGTACAAAATTCTAGAATTCGAGTCGCCATAGTTTTTGAGCCACACACACACCCACGATCACTCTCTGGAAGGGGATACCCATATCACTAGGGATGTGGGTATCCCCTACAGTTTGGCATTTCTATAGTGCTTTCCTCCCTTGAAATTGCCTTTCCTCTTGGTAAGTTTGCTTTGTCTTTTTATCTTCTGTTGATTTGGCTACCCTGAATTAAAGAAACGGTAACAAGCAAGCATATTGAAAGGGATATCCATATCACTAGGGATTTGGGTATCCCTTACATTTTAGCATTTCTAGTCCTTTCCTCATTGGCACGACTTTCGTCTTTTTAAGTTTGCTTTGTCTTTTTATCTTCGGTCGATTTGGCTACCCTGAATTAAAGAAACGGTAACAAGCAAGCATATTGAATGGGATACCCACATCACCAGGGATTTGGGTATACCACTTTTCCAGTGTTCAAAAAACTTAGTCTTGTCTACTTTATTTGCATTTTTTATAGATGTCTCAGAAGAAAAAAACTGCTTTAATGGCAAAACCTAATAGGAGGGATGGTCAAGGAAAGAGCGACAAATAAATAAGTCTAAGACAAAGTTTATTTCAGACAAGCAACCGCACACAGAGGTCAGTCACAGCGTGAGACCTGCGTATTGCATGACGGCCGTATCTCGAATATTGATTTTATTCAATCGCCGAACTATCCGAGGTTTCGAATGCGCCCTTCTTGTTTAAAATGACGTGCATTTCAAAGGTTATTAATCGATAGGCACCAAGCGCATGTTCATACAAGGAACTTTGGCGCGTGAATGTGTTTTGTATGTCGTTATAACTGCGCACTCGGATCAGACAGTCTGTTATAAATTGCGACTATTTTCAGCAACTTAAAGTGTTTATATCAAGATTAAGCAAGTTTTAATTTATTAAGGCAAAGCTTCGTAAGAAGATAAATGGTTTTTCAGCAGAATTGTGGATGATTTCACTTGCCCCAGTCGGTGGTATTTAACGATTTCAGTGTTTTGGGTACCCAAAACACTAGGGATTTGGGTACGGCGGTACCCAAAACACGGGGATACCCAGATCACTGCGACACCGCCATTTTGAAAATCGTCGTTATTCGATTTAATCGCTTAGGCTTAACTTTGAAAGTCTGTACATTGCCAATTTTACTATAGCCTGCGAGCAGGCTCACCTTTGCGCCACACCCGGGAGCAGCGAAGAACGAAGCGATTCGGCGGGAAGGAGTCTGGCGAAGAGGCCCCAATCACACTCGACTCGGTGCGTGTTTTTTACGTATCAAACAGTGAAGTTACATGTAATTCGAGATGAATCAACTTTCAGATCTTCGATATATTGAAGCAGCGATTTTTAGGATCTTTTTGCACATCATGCAGAGAATTACTTGACACTCACTCGTGATTTATATGGTATTTTGGGGGATGACAGCCATTTTGCCGAAGCGCAGAAATTGGGAACTTTTCCGACAAAGATAAAAGATTGGAAGCAAACATAAACAAGCATTAAAATCTTACCTTACATTGTCCTTTTAACATGAACAAATGATAGGCAAAAGCTTGAGGACACAACAAAGACTTATAACCATGTACACTGTAGCAGTCAAGAGAAAACTGGCGAGCGACCCCGACTATAAAAAATGTTTTGTTTACATTTTTAAAACTCATGCAAACTTTGATGCGCTGAATTATAGGAAGGGCTTCCAGCCCCCTGGGCATGAAGAGTGGAACACCACGACGCGAAGAGCAATTTTCCATGGGATTAAAAAGCTCCGAACACACGAAATTTAATGATCGGTTTTGTCCCCAATCTGTCGCCATAGTTGTTGCTGCCCTACATGCCGGCCGGCATAATGGGCATGAGTGAGTGAGTGAATGAGGGTGAAAATTACACGGGAAAAACGAAGTGAGAAGGCTAAGAAGTGTTACTCGGTGATACCAAAACAAGAGCTTAATTGCGTGACAACTGTCTCAGAAAACAAACTTTCCTCGAGGATAAATGGGATCATATTGTAACGCGCGCGGGCGACAACAACTTCCATTCAAAGAGTCCAACAGTCAACGGTTCAATTACTCGACTCTTAACGTTTAGCTTACTTGTACATGGCAAGTTTACTAACGCACCCCGGCTACTACATAACGTGAGTCTCTTATATATCCTGTATTACGAGTACATTGCGCACTCCGTACTCGCCACATAACCGTCTCCTAGTCTTCGAACTTGTGCGAGCATACATTCAAATACAACCGTTATGCATCTTAGCAAGCGCACCTTAACTCGTGCAATCACTATATCAATTTCATTACAATCTGGTGCCGGTATTCAGTGTTTGTGACGCATAACAGGCCTTTCCTTTACGTAATTTTTCATTGGTTTTCATGGCATTTTTTCGAGATAAGAATGTCCTATAGGAACGCAGATCCCTAATTTTTCCACATTTTATGAGCGTAGAGCTTCCTGCGGTGAAGCATTCCACCGTACAAAAGTACAGGACATTGGTTCTGTACAAGTTAAAGCTTGTCCTAGCTGTGAGAACGCTCGTCCGCCGGCGTCGACAAAACCAGGATCGGACCGGACCGGACCGGGTCACGGACCGGATCACGGATCAGATCACGGATCGGATCATGGATCGGATCACGGACCGGATCACGGATCGAATCACAGAAAAAACAACAACAAAGTTTTGAAGGAAAAAAAATCCAAAAAAAAAAAACCGAATCGTTTATAAGATAATAATAAATGAAAAATAAAAGTGGAAAACTAAAATATGTTAAATGCAAATAAGAATCCCGAATTTGACGCAATGACATGTTAATTACAGAGAATGACAAGAGGTCATTTAAAAAGCCACATAAGCGCCTAATTTACGGCAAATTTAAATTGTAATGAACAGGCAGATGTAGTTATATTTGAACGTTAGTTGGCTCGAAGATTGCGTGAAGCCCCCATTCTCCTTTTTGAAATTGTTGTTAGTATCTGTAGCTAATTCTCGGCTACATTTTCGTGTCGGATGTGAGCGTTACAGTTGGCGTTGCAGTTAATGAGAAAACTTACGTACGGAAGCTTAAGGACATGACTTGCTTTAAAGGAGTACGTCACGACTTGCGCATCTTGAAAAAACTAGCCAAGTTTTTCAATTTCGTCATTTGCAGTCCTCGTTAATCTTTACCATCCTTAACGATCCTCACTGCGTTTTGATTTGTTTTTGCCTCTTAAGTGTTTTCTATCCTGGAACACGATCATTTTAAGGTTTTATTCTATTGAAAGGCAACTCTTTACGACCCTAAAAATGACTCCAAAAAGCGTGACGTAACTGTTAAAAAGTTGTTTTATTCTCGGGTTGCGTTATCGTTCACACTATCGATGTTATTCCTATAATTTTTTGTAAAACAGCAATATTTCCTTGAAATACAAATGGTTTGTTTCGTTTTATTTCAGTGCGAAATATCGTATTCCAAGTTCACATCTTGCAAAAGTACAGACTTGTCTCCAAAACGGAAATTGTTTGAAATCATCAGGTGTTTAACTTTTTTAGTGTTTTTAGTTTTTGTGTTTCCATGCTGACTCGTTTTATGACAGTTTACCTTTGATGTAAGTGAATATACAAAATATCATTTATCTGAACTGCGGAGAAAGATATGAAAACATGATTGATCGTCGCAATTATATACACAACTTAAGCAGTTGTGAAATTAAAGCCTGAAAAAAAATTCAGGCCTGAACGGGACTCGAACCCGTGACCTATGCGATACCGGTGCAGTGCTCTACCAACTGAGCTATCAAGCCAACTGGGAGCTGGTTACATTGTGAGTTCGTAATATACCCATAGATGGTGAAGATTGCAAGTGAATATACGAAATATCATATAGTTGAACTGCGGAGAAAGATATGAAGACATGATTGATCATCGCAATCAAAAGCCAACAGCCTGAAAAAATTAATCTGTGACCAGCTCTCAGTTGGCTTGATATTATAAAAGAATAAAGGAATGTCACACCTGAATTAAATAAAACGTTCTGCTCACAGTAGGCACTCTAGTGTAATTTGCTCAACAGAATTTAAACTTTGAATCTTGAATTTTGAATTTTGAATTATGAATTTTTTTCCTTGATCCGATCCGTGATCCGATCCGTGATCCGATCCGTGATCCGATCCGTGATCCGATCCATGATCCGATCCGTGGTCCGATCCGCGATCCGATCCGTGATCCGATCAGCGATCCGATCCGTGATCCGATCCGTGATCCGATCCGTGATCCGATCCGTGATCCGATCCGTGATCCGATCCGTGATCCGATCCGTGGCGCGATCCGTGATCCGATCCGTGGTCCGATCCGACCCTGGTTTTGTCCGCCCGTCCGCAGGGTTCAAGTCAAGAAAAATGGACTTAAGAATAGCATCTTTGATATTTAATTGTCTTAGCGTCTTTCAGCTTATGTATGAAGTAATATATAGATTTAGGCCAGCCTAAAAGCGTAGCTCCTGAGTTTTAATAATCACTGTATACACAAAACAAAGCAGCCAAAAAACATTTGTATAGAAAAAAAAGTTATAATTCGGTTAACTTTTAATCCTTGGTTAGCGTTAACCGGCTTCCGAACAATCCTGCCCTGTTTTCAACAAGTTAACCTGAGATGAGCCCGCAATCCAATCGAAAACCAGCACTTGGTCAGCGGTCAACTTCAAAAAAACACGCGACCTCGATAAGCTGTAAACTTGAGCCCGCGATATGGTCACGTGATACTGGTCAGCGGATACCTTGTTTTGACAGGTGTCAATTGATCATAACATGGATGTCCAATATCAAAGAAGTATACGGTAAACCAAGACTGCATGTCTCTGTCAACCTATTATTTGGAGTATGGCGGCCTTGTTGCGCGACTCCGTCGTCGTCGCCGTCGTGCGTAGCGCCCACGAGCAATACCGCTAGCCATGATGACCATGAGAAAATCAACTCATGGGTTTCCTTTTCTCTCCTATATGAGTATGGGGCTCCGCTTGGCGGCCCTTCGGGCCGCCGGAGCTCCGCTATAAACATGAACTATTCAAACAACCTTTGATTGGTTGCGCAAGGGCAGCTTTTTGCGAAGCTTTCAATCTCGTTCCCAGAGTCTTCTTTCCCCTTAAATAGTAAAATACTCTTTTTCTTTGGCCATCGTAGCTTGATAAAAAATAACACGCAAACTGCGGTGATAAACATGACAATAAAACGCATGTTAAGAAACAAAGTTCATTTACTTGACGTTTCCTATGTTTCAACATACATCTTCAGAAGTAACCGTCGTCCTACAGGCTGAGGCAATCAGACTTTTCAATGCCCCACTTTGCTACAGTAACGTACGGAAAACATTCCATCAGATACCTGGAGCCAAAGCTCTGGAGTCACCTGACGACCGATGAAAGAAACTGTCAGTCTCTTAATACATTTAAGAAAACAATTCAGAAACGCGACTTCAGTAACTTTTTAAACAATGAAAGATGCAATTGCCGCCTTTGTGAATTTTAATAATAATCATGTATATAGCTTTTTTATCACATAATTTTTTCTTATTATTGTGATAGTTGTAATTTTTTTAGGTAGGTGTCCACAATTAGTAGAGGGGACGCTTCTCCTCAGCTAAACATTTTAGACACGGTGATAAAGTTTATTATTATTATTAGTAGTAGTAGTAGTAGTAGTAGTAGTAGTATTAGTATTATTATTATTATAGAAGTAACAACTAAATTTAAATTTAAAATTAGTAACTAATTAACAATTACAATGACAGAAGCTGAGAAAAATTTGCATATAAACAATGCAAACTAATAAAAATAAAGCTTTCCGCTGCTTACATTATCATTTAGCTAGAGTGGGTTGTAATTCCCCTATTAACAGAGTCTCTTTTATCTTGCAATGTGTATCTGTCCGACCTTTTGCTGATATATCAAAGTGGTCCCATTTGAAGTTGTGACCAGTTGACGCGACGTGGTCTGCAATAGCAGAAGCATGACAGCTACTCGTAATCGATTTAAAATGTTCAGTTTTTCTGTCATGCAATCTACGTTTTGTTTTTCCAATGTAGAAATCCTGGCAGTCCCAACAACTAGCCTTATACACGACTTTTGACAGTTGGGAACGGTTGATCCTATCTTTATAGGGAAATAAAGACTTGATGCGATAAGCGCTTTGGAAAATAACCCTAAGATTACTGCAGCCATAAAACTTATTAATGGAGGTCTTCAGTTGTTTGGCTGCTACCAGAGCACTCCGTTTCTCCGACCACGTGACCAAATAATAATAATAATAATAATAAACTTTATTATTATTCTTTCTATTGAAGAAGTATCCGCACAGTATATACGCCGAGATGGCTGCCGAACAATCAAACAACTGCCAACTTTCAGATTCCATTCAAAACCTCCCTCCAGAGCTTCGCGAGATGATTTACAAGGAGTATCTCGCAATAAAAAGAAGGGAAAAAAAGGATTTGGGCTGGGGCAATGTACACGAGCATATTTCAAAACTGCCTTTCTGTCAATACATGCAGCAGATTGTACCAACGATAATTTGTTTTGAATATGCGAACTGCCGTTTCGAGGGTTGTTGTTTCCCCTGTTTCGAAAGGGAGGGAACTCTTCATAAAATATTGCTAATCCCACCTCTCATAGAAGACAGCATCGAGTAAAAGAATTTTTTAAAGGTATGATCCTGGGGTTATGATTGGCATTAGTTGTTCCTTTTTGGCAGGGAGCGTTCGCAAAAAAGGTGGGTGTTTCCTAGTAAAAAACCTCATGGCCATCAAAGGAATTCGCCTCAAGCATAGCCGAAAAGACCTCGCGCGTAATATCACGAACATTTTTTTGCCACTCAGGTGTGAAATATTCGTGGGCGAGAAACGCAATCAAGTGGAAACAGACGAGCATGTTTTTATAATATGCAAATAAAACCGTCTGTTTCTAAAAGTCAGTTCGAATCGGGGGAGGGGGTCTGTTATTTTTTTTATCAGTTCAGCTTCAAGTCTGCCGCGGATGTCTTTCTCCATTTCTGAACATCAACGTCAGCAAGCTTTCTCTTTGATGGTTGGCGAAGCATCTTTGCTCGTACTTGTTCCTTCAGCGCGTTATACTGTTGAAACTCGGAAAGGATGGTGTCACACTCGTGGGAAGACACTTCGTTGTTGTTCAGAGATTTGGAGAGCAATCTGTTGATTGTATCCCGCTTGGCAACGGCGAGCGTGGTAATCTCTTGATGTTTCTTTATTTTCGAATCAAGTTTTTTGCTGGCGATTATCAGCCCCGAAGAAACGAGAGCGAAACACCCCCCAACGCCACCTACAGGAACTCTTGCCGGCAGGCCAACCACAGACAGAGCGGAGCCAAAACTTGCGCTGGAAAACGCTGCCGAGAAAACACTGGAGCCGGCAGCACTCCAATTAACGAATTTTCTTGCCCGTTTGTATTTTTTTGCGACGAGGCGATAGTGGCCGACCTCGTGGTCCAAAGTATTTGAAATCTCGTTGATCTTTTGCAAGCGGAAATTTTCAGAAGGAGCCGCCAGTACTGGATAGATAGGTTCGACAGGCGGCGCGCTTGGTAACACATTTGCCGAAGGCATTGTGTATATAAAGAAATTTAATTTAACTCTAGTTCAAAAATAAGCGGGCAGCCCTTGAAATCAAAGAGTTCGCCATTCTCATCTTTAACGCTAAGAGTGATGCTATTTATAAACTCGTCTGTACAGCAGTCTCGCAAAACCTGTTGCGGAGAACCCTAGTAGCTTACCTTTTCAAAAGGCTTCCCTTTCACATCAAACAGGGCTAAGACATCTGACCTCTTGCCATTGAACAGATTCCGTTCCTTGTCGATCAAATCACAATGAATAAAATATGTCGTTGGAGCTGTAAGCCTTTTTACGAATGTTATAGTCTTCGACTTTCGCCCAATACCAAGCAAATCGGCTAAATCGCAATCAAGTTCAATCGGTTTTAACCCAAAATGTCTGATTACAAGCTGGCCAACAGGTTGATTTATTGCTGTTTCCAACTTATAGTTATATTTGCCGAACAGACCTATTTCTTTTGCCATTCTTTCTAAACTATAATGCCCTGGGAGTAATTTACTGATTGATAAAGCTTTATCTTTGTCTTTATCTCCCAAGGTGGCTGAACCTTCTTTTTTCAAAGTGTCCCAGCTGTTGAATAAACTACAAGATATGAGTTTCATGAAACGTACTTTTGGAATCGGGTTTTCAAAATAGATAGTCCCTCCGTTCTCTTGTGTGACAATAGTTAGAACAACCATTTTATATTTAACAAACAAAATTGTGTTCAAATACAATGGCGAGTATGTGGAAAGATCCTGAGTTTCTGAAAAAAGCGGCAATCGCGAAGGAAAAGGCGTGGACAAATTTTTTAAACCACTTTCCCAAAGCGGAAAAAAGCCGGTTCGTTTCACAAGAAAGCATCGACAAGAAAAATAACGCAACCGCAGAGGTGTTTTTCAAACAAAGCGAAGGCTCGTTACAAAGCGTCTTCGGCTCAGACAGGCGGTATTGGAGCGCGGAAATGAAACAAGCGCTCGGTTTGGGAGACAGCGGAGGTTTTCCTTATCAATTGTCGCCGCTGCGTTCAAAAGTTTCTTTGGCTATCCCTGCGGAACCTTTCGACGGAAAAGCGCCAAGCTTGAAGAAAATATTCAACGCCGAAATCAAAATCTACGTCACGCCTGACAAATATTTCACGACAAAATTCAGAGAAATATTCCAAAAAAACCAAACTCGGGCATACTTCTGGAGCCGAATCAAAACACTGGTTAGGAGGGCCTGACGTGAAATATTGGCCGCAACAGCTCAACTTCGCGGTTTTCTGCGCGACACAGGGGTGTGGAATTTCACGCGAAAGCTTTGACAACGGGATAAATCTCCCCCCGCAGATAAGAGCTTTTTACACCTTCCACGTGTATTTCACCGTCAGGCGCATTTTGTACCAGCTAGGAGGAATTCAGAGCATGAGCGCTTTGCCCGGAGATCCGCCTTTCAACCAATTCAATAATCATTATGACGTTCCTTCGTACAAAAGGCTATGCGGGGAGTTCGGAATAGACCCTTCGAGCGATTTTCGCTTCACGCACGGGGAAAACCACGGTCTGGGAAGCATTTACGTATACGCGTCTGGCGCAATTAAAACCGACTATCAATACCCGGGGTGGAACAAGTTCAGCGATGAAGGCGGCAAAGCGATAAAAGGGGACTTGATTTATTACATCGAGCCGGGTGCCGCTTCTGATACCCAATCAGACTGGTTCGCGCCAAACACAGCCTCCGGTTTGACGCAGGCAGGGTTGGCGAGAATCAACCAGTCAATCGAAGCCTTCGTTTACTGCATTCTGGGATCGCAGGTTAATGTGCGCAGCAGTATTCTCGGTTCGGGTGGCCGGGCGAAAGAAGCCCAAAGCGAGTTCCTAGTGCTGATGGAAGACGTGATCAGACAGCCCGACCTGGCCGAGAGCGTGCAAAGGTACCAGCTCGCGGTGGATCAAGCGAAGGTCAGGCTCAATCTTGCCGTAGCCCCCATGGCCTGGCTTATGCCCGCGCAAATGACAATCAACACCGAAAGCACAATCGGTTACAACAACAAGCTGAAACAGGCGGTTTCCGGGATGAAACTTGGGGTAAACAACAGGTAAACCCGGAGACAAAAAAAGCTGCGCTCAAACTAATGGCAGGCGGCCCGTCAAAAATTAACCCGCCCAACAGCCATCCTTCAAACCCGATACACAAAGCCGCAACAGCCGAATCAAAAAAAGCCTCTTTGCCTGAAACTCAGCAAACACAACCAACGACGCAAAAAATAGAGCCAAAGGCTCCAGATAAAACGTCGCAACATGAAATAAACAAAACAGCTGTTGTTGTCGGTGTAGTAGGATTATCGGCGTTGCTGTTGATGGCTTGGCGGTAAGCTACCGCTGCTTCTTAAAATATTTTTCAAACCAAAAGGCCACCGCGGCAAGAATAAGCAGCCAGGTGTACTCGGCCAGAAACCCGACGACTTGGCCTGCAGCTTTGAATTGAAAAGTCGCAATCGATCCAATCAGCCCGGGCAGCAGAGAACCAAGCTTCGCGCCAATATCTTTTAGGCCTTTCCCCAAAGCTTTGCCGGTGGCTTTCAAAGCATTAGTGATTGAACCGACGACAGCCCCTATTGTGACCCCCGCGGCTAGAAGAATTGAAGTGACCGTCAAGCCATATTTTTTGAAGATCTCTTTGACCCTTTCCGAGAGGGGCCGCCCTCTTTCCCTTTCCGCAATCTGAGTTTGCAAACGCGCTCCTCGTTTCTTTCTGTCACTCTGCTTTCTGTTTGTCGGAGGGCGAGGAATGATCGCCTGGTCTTCCTCGTTTTGGCGCTGCAGCTCGCTTTCCTGCTCTTTCAGGTCGTCCAACGGTTTTGTTTGGTTGAGCCTTTCTACCATGGCGTTTGTTTCACTTTCTTGTGCTGCGAGTCTGGCCCTGAGTCTGTCAACCTTGTCTTTTTCTTTATCTACGTTTTTTTCTCGTTTTCTAAGAAAGATTCGAACCTTTTTCGTCATGAATTGCATCAATCTTAGCTTGAGTTTGCTCGATTTTTCGTCTTAAAACTTCTATTTCTTTCTTTTTTCTTCTATTTGCGAAGAGAGTTTTTCCGCCTGTTGTAGTTGGATCTCCGCCTCTCTCAAAATTTTGCGTTGTTCTCTGATGGTGTATCGGTCTTCGGCTATTTTTTCTTCAGCACTCGGGCCAAGGTCATCTTTGAAGTTTTCTGAAAAACTTTTCATAAAGCCTGACTCATCTTCTTTTAGAATCTTAAAATTGCGGATGGAAAATTGCGAATGACAAATATGCGAATGGTACTGGTAAGGGGAATTATCTTACGATGTTTTCTTAAAGACCTTGTTGTAAAATAAACCAGGTCAACTGAAACTGACTCTAGGCCGGGAACCGAGCTTCCTATTTTTTTAAATATATATCTAATCACAAAACAGATTGAAACATTTTTACGCCAGATCCAAAACAGGAAAGGACTTAATCGAATAATCACAAACTAGACTTTTCTTTTATTGTCAGATTCCTTGTTCTTTTACTTTATCGAAGGACTTTCGCCTCGCTACCCTTGTTTAAAGTCGATCGAACTTCGACCTTACCTTTATCTCTGGCAATCTTTGTTAACCTTTCCTTTGTGTGCTTTTGTAGTGAAAAAGCTGGTCCACCGCGTCAAATGGACAGGATAAGGCCTTCAGATATGGAAGGTACAGAGCGTTTCTTTAAAAGCGCTTTTACAGCTTACTCTGATATAGATTTCATGTAGTTAAAGTGCACCTAAACCCAAAATGTTTTTTCGCTAAAACGAATCTAGACTTTATTTGAAGCATTTGGGCGAAGAAATTTTTGAATTTGGTTGAATCCTCGATTTTCTATGCCCTTTCAAAGTCGCGCTTGAAGTGTTTCACGACCGCGTTTTATGGAGTCTGGGGCGGCGGTACCTGATGACGTCTACCCAGGAACCAAACACAATAGCGCCTCAGTCAACTCTCTGTATTTGTTCAAGAAAATGGTACACAAAACTAATCGTTCCGATGTATTTTGGGACTAAAACGTCCGAGTTTTGTCTCAGAATCATTTCTTTTTCGTCACTGGAGTCAGAGTTAAGTTTCGATTCGGAAGACTCCGAAATAAACTTCGATCGAGCACGTTCGACAACTGTGAACTCACTGCTTAGAGCTTTGAGAGCAATTTACAATATTTCACGCGACGAAGGGGAAGACTTCTTTGCGGACGAGCTGCTTGTATATTAGGAATGGAAAGCTAGATACGAAGTGGAAGAGCAGGAAAGAAAACTCAAGGACTGCTTTGGATGGTAATTTCGTCAACTAAACATAAGATTCCCACGCGTGTTTATAACCCGTTTACATTTGTCCTTAGCGAAATTGTATTTTGTCAAGGTGTGATTGTTCTGTTAAGTCCAGTTTGTGTTTTACTTTCAGTTGAATGCTTCATGTTTATAAGAGCGACGTACGTGTTGCAGTTTTCGAGACTTGATGACCTCCAAAACATTGGCTTCGATCGATTGAAAATCGTTTTGTTTGGACCTGTATTTTTGAAGCTGCGGGAAGCAAGGCGGAAGGAAACATTTCATACAATTACCGATTTCACATTGTCAGACGTTTTAAGTCGTAACTTCAAATAACCAATGTAAATTGTTCTCAAAGTTTGCGGTGAAATTCGTCGGATAAGCGAAAAGGATGTGTTCCCTAAGCGGTCCGCAGATAATGTTACGCGGTCATATTTTCGACGCTATTGCACAGAATCTTTGTCGCACTGCTGATTTCCAAACCTTCGAAAAACTATGTGAGTCTAACAATTTTGTTATCATGTAATTCTAAAGGACTAATCTTCGACTTTCTTCTAAATCGAAAGAGAAATAAGTGTTGGTTAGTGGCGTACAGTTGCGATCTATTTACATATCAGTATAACGCTTCTTGATCATGATCGGATCACACAACTTTGCCGGTTATGTTGTAAATACTGCGGGATTGGAAGATATAGGTTGTCGGTAGTATTTCTACAAATTGCTGGTTAGCTTTAAGCAGAAAATTTATGAAAATAGCGTTCGAAAGTCTGCGGAACAAATTCCAGTGAGAGTTCTTCAGTGGTTCTCACAGATTCAGTTCGCTTGTTTCGGTTCGACAAAATCAACCATCGTTTACATCTTTATTGCACCATTAGCCGATCATCATCAGTAAATTGTACAGTATATCTTTCTTTAAATCTGGAATATTGCTGCAACAGCCGATAGCACCTCTGGAAGGCGTTTCTGCGCACTTTTCGAATGTGTATTGCACCATCCTGAAGGAAATGAGAGGACGTGAGATATCCAACCTTCCTGGGTAGACGTCACAAGAGCCGCTGGACCCATTCTCCTCAAACTCGGTCGTGAAACAAAATGGCGCTGTTTTGGAGCTATTTTCGAGATTTTGTCGGGGCACAGAAAATCGAGGATTTAACGGAATCCAAAAACCTTTTCGCAGAACTATTTCAA
Organism: Orbicella faveolata; assembly: GCF_042242905.1. NCBI lineage: Eukaryota > Metazoa > Cnidaria > Anthozoa > Scleractinia > Merulinidae > Orbicella > Orbicella faveolata. Next base: position 23,862,306 of record NW_028301564.1, on the reverse strand, counting down.
ATAACAAGTAGATTCATATTAACGAAAAAGACAATTTTGGGGTTAGGTGCACTTTAAAATAACGAAAGATAAAAATCGAATACAAAGAACAAACGTCTATAGACCGCCGCAGGAGGTTCTTTTTGCAGATAGAGCAGTTCTATAACACTACTGCAAGGCGACAATTAAGCTTAAATTTGGCGATTTCCGTAAAAAAGAAAAATCACGAGAAATTATGAGAACTAAAGAAAATGTTAAAAAGAAACCGAATAAATGGCAAGATTAAAATTCTGCGAAGAAACTGAATTGTTATGGCTCCTGATTCTAGATATAGAAGCGCTGAATTAAAATTCCGTAGTACCGCACGTTCTTTCCAGCGAACTTCGTCCGCAGGAATTTTTACAGTCAAAATTAAAAATGTTGGTTGTATCGACGGTTAGATCTTCATGCGATTGCGTAAGCTTATTCATTGTCAGAGAAAAGTTTTTCTTCCAAAGATATTTTCCAAAGACGTGAAAAAGAGGTAAGAAAACTGAGTATGCGTCATAATTTGCGCGCGCATAAATTTCGTCATGATTAAAGTTGAATTATGACGCAACTATCATTACTTAGCTGGACGAAAAGTACGTTTTACGACGCTTCACCGCGGTATTCTTGTCTGTGAGATTTTCGACAGTTAGAGGCTTCGATTTATTAAATGTCTTACTAATTGGCTCCGAGGCTTAGGGGAATAAAACAAAAGAGACCGCATCGGGTATAACGGATGAATAATTAACTTCTTTTTTTTATTTCCTTACGCCTCTGAGCCAAGTTAGAATTTTAATATATCGAAATTGGCCTATACAACTATAAACATAGCATGTTCGAATCAAAATTCCTTTCAGGTGCGTGTTTTTTTCCCAAGTTGCTCATTTTTCACAATTCAAAGCACACAATCTTAACGTGGGATGCATTTCTTTTGTTCAAAGCATATTTCTCGTGGCTGTAATGAATTTTAATGTGGGTATATATAAAGAAGTGTAGAATGACACACCCATTTTAGCGTCGGTCGCCGTTACATTGAAGGCAAGGGCGAAGACATCTTGGTCGCCGTGCTTCCTTCAGGCAAGTCCATATTTTCTTTGTTTATCTCCGTTGAATTGAAGGCAAGGCGAAGACATCGTAGTCGATGCGCTTCCTTCAGGTAAGTCCACATTTTCTCCACTAGTTACGTGTCCTAGCTGCATGTTACCCTGGTCTTTCAATTTGATCATTTAGTGGCATGGAAAAATAAAACTTTCCTCAGTGCTCTGAAAGCTTCGAGGTGCATGTATTTTTCGGTGACACCGAAGACTGTACATAGGCGAAGTTGATATACCGAATAGCAAACATTTCTCTTGTGAGTAACTGAATGGTTATTTTTAATAAAATGTTTGTTTACAGCTTGATAATCTGCTTGGTTTGCCGTTTGACTTTGTCATTCGCAATTTGTTTGGTCACCTCGGAGCGCTACCATGTACACTCTTTCTAACTGTTATAAAAACAGAAAATTCCCACCGCCTTTGCCTTTTCTCTGATATGAAGAGAACAGTTATGTAGTTTATATCAAAACCTATAACTAATCTCCATTCCTTTCCCACTGCAGTGCACCACTTTGTTGTGTGTTATTCCACATTTTGAAGGAGTTTTGTTAAGCGCAAGGCCGATAGAAGTCCGTTAACTGATACCGGCTAATACTCAATCAAGTCAGTTTTGCTTAAGTTAACCTTCGATAAACTTAACCATGGCTTTCCTGTTTTTTCACAAGAGTTGACCAGAAGCAGCAACTGTATCCAAAGGAATTGACTTGGAGTGACAGGCGTCAATCGCCAATTCAAATGAAGTGTAGCACGACCAGCAATGGACTCCTGGCAAGTTTCATGTTGGCAACAATTCCGTTGAAGTTCAGATAAGTGGATAACTGTTATCGCTGTGAATTAATTGAACAAAATTTATGATCTTCGTTTCTTTGAAGATTTGCAGATAAATCCAGTTTAGGGGCATTGAGACGTAACATTAGAACCGGTTTGTAATTTAATAAACAATGTAACCGGTTTCAAAATGAGTGAATGTCGTTGGCATTTTTGCATGCCTTGGTGCTGAATGCATGTTTCGTAATTTTAATGGACGAGTCTCCACCATAGACTTCGTTTTTGGACGTATTTTTGCTTAAAATTAACCCACAAACAAAAGTAGCACGTATAATTTATTTCGTACTTTTAAGTTAGAACTTTTTTCATTTTTCTTACAAAGACAGGAAATCGAATACTGAGTCAAAGATCTTACGATTTGGTGGCACTAAAGTTTTACTGTGTTTCTTTTTATTTTTTACATGGTTGATTGCTTCAGTTTATCGTCCTGTGATTGTGTTTTTCTGTTTAAAAGATTTTTTTGAAATCCATAGCAAGAATCTGATAACTTCTTATTTATTGACTTCATCGGCAATCTCGTTTATTAATTCTAAAAAAATCAAACAAAAATTTTAGCTTAAGCAACTGACGGGCGCTTAGCTGTGTATAACGTTTAATATGGGCATAGTTCAATTAGAAAAAATGAACAAAAAATTGAAAAGAATCTCGGCGCTGGAAAAGATTTGCAAGCTCGTTAGGCTCGCTGTATTGTTATTTGTTCGCCAACAAGAGATCAATTGGCTTTTGAAACAAATAGTTCTTTGGTTAGAAAAATTAAATTAAAAACAATTGACATCAATGTCTGCAAGCAGTGAATATTGTTCTTTATCTCGGATCCTTTGACAGAAAAACGTATCGCCGGCGCTAGAATGTTGTCATGGAAATTAAACGCAGATGAATCTGATGGATTGACCACACACTTCCCAAGGTTGCTTAGAGATGGGCACCAACTGACAACAGCAAACCTGGTTGGCCAAAAACCACCTGGCACCTGTCATGAGCTCAATGAGGAACAACGTTAACATATCGTGCAAAAACGGAATAAATGTGAGAGGGATTGTGGCTGCCTTGTGTCCCACAGAGAACGAAGACGATTAAGTAAGTAAATCTTGTTATCAACCTTACAAGTCTCTTATCTTAAATGGCGGCTGTCCTTCATTATCAACTCATTCGCTTACGCTACCAAGTGGAATAGAAATACATGAAAGAGTAAGAGTTGTTCCAAATTGATTGTTTAATTTGTGACGGCCAGAACATTGGTTATAATGATTCAACTCTCTGACTCCGAAGAAGTTTTCGGAGTGAGCAAGTTATCTGTCCATCAAATAATCATAAGTAAACCTAGGTGATTAAATATCTTAAGTTGCTGCTGTCTCCTCTGCTCCAGGATGACCAAAGATATGTTGAAGGACAGTTCAGGAGTTTCTGGATGCATTCATCCGTCAACCTTAATTAATTGAATTTCATCAACTTTAACTGAATTTTGGATGGCAGTGTGCAGAGCTTCACCTCTGGCGTACGATGACTATTGGAAAAACATCCCAGCTCAGATAAGTAGATAATGGTTTTCCTATCTTTACAGTCCAAGAGTGTTAAAAATCGTGATTCTGATTGCAAAATTGATAGATTTTCAAGTTTCGTACTATTGCTGTATACAAGGGTACGGTTGTCCTGTCCACAAAATGCCATAATTTAGATCAATACAATACAGGTGCACTGTATTATTTTCGAGAATAATTATTATAATGAGACTACCGTTTGTTTGAAAGGACTTTGAGCTACTTTGGGTCGAACTTTTGTTGGCCTAGATCATTTTCGCGTGGGAGGGAGAGGGGGTGGAGTTATTATGTGAAAGGACATCTTTCACTTTTCATTTTACGTTCTTAGCTGTTCTTGGAATTTAGCGTCTGAAAACGTTTCCGTGAAGAGGAGAATACCACGACGTAAAAGGTCATAAAAAGATTCATTAATAATCATTAAATCCAATTTTAACAGCTAGCTCATACTATTAACTAAGTTAGAAAGCATTATCCGTAATTCTTAGAAGCGCGAACAATACAGCCCATATTGGATTCCATGGGAATTCTAGCTATTTCATTTCTGAAGAAAATGCCAAAATTCGAAACCGGATCAAAACACTACTGTTTTCTGAGAATTTACATAGTTATCAACTGTATCTAACACGACTGTAAATTTATTAGTTGACAAGGTAGGGTTGATTAAATATTCTTTTTGTCTCTCTCCCTCTCTCGCTCCAGACGGTTGATGTATCACTGTTGAAAGAGAGGGCAGCCATCTTAAATCGTAGTGCACTGTTGGAATCTGTTGGAAGTTGACTATTGAAGACATCAGATCTCAGATAAGTGCATTATTTCTACTCTCGTTAACTTTTAACGGTTTCAGTAATTTACGAAACAGACTAACTAGAGTTATTGTCTTGATGAAGAACCAAATTCTCAGAATTAATATTAACAACAATATGAGAAAATCAGTAACGAGAATACACATTTTGAGCATGGGACGTACTTAAGAGTTACCACTTTGAAAAACGAAATTCTCAGAGTTGACATTTAAAACAATATGAGAAAACCAGTAATGAGAATATCCATTTTGAGCATGGGATGTGTTAAAAGTTACCACTCAGTTCGTTATGCTGAAGGTCAACCTGAAACTCTCGAATATCATTTCTTGTAATTCATATTTTTTTCAAGCTCTTGATGAAGACCAAAACCAAACGTTGCGGAAACGTAGATAAGAGAAAAAAATATTTTGCTTCATTGAAAACAATGGTGGTTTCTTTTCGAGAAAAATTTAAAGGAAGAGGAAGGGGTAGTAATTAAGACATGACCGCGGCTTGTCAGTAAAATCAACTCGTGAATGCTCGCTAGTTTTCCCATTAAGCCTGAGATGAATGATACATCGAATTGTTGTTTTACATGTATAAACCCTTTACATTTGAGCAGTATTCTCGAGAATATAAAGTGAAGTATCTTAATTGAAAGGTTTTAATCTTCCAGTTCGTCACTTCTCATACATCGCAAACTACTTGTAAGAGTGCTGTTTGAGTACGACCGTATTAAAATTACTTTTAAAATTTAAAGTAAGATCGCTCTAAAAAGGGCTTCTTCTGTTTTGTTTGTGTTTCTGTCGAGTAAAGAAGGATTTTGAATCTTTAAAAAATTTTGGAAAAGCTGTTTTGTTTTGTTTTTGTCGAATAAAGAAGGTTTTGAGTCTTGAAAAAATCATGGACACAGCATGTCAGATATCCGGACTACAATAGATCGTTTTTACTGTCATGCCATAAAAAAAGAAAAACAAACAAACAAGAAAATGCTATCTTATAGAAGATAAATAAAGAAGGCACCTGCAGGTTTTAGGTCTATGCGCTATACCAAACTTCAGATATTCGCCTAAATGTTTTGCACAAATTTACAGAGCCCAGTATGGTGCCGCCATATTGGTCTACCTACGTGGTAAACGAATCTTTGTTTGGAATATTTGCTCCATAAGTTATAGAGTTTCTGATGGATCTACCAAAATACGAGTTCTGAATATTGAAAAGGCATAGCACGATCAACTGTGTCAAGGAATTTGAACTCGATGTATTGCATACTTTTTGAGCGACGCGGGCTTAAAAGCTCAAAATTTTACGAAGAATGTATAAGCTCATTTAGCGCTTCTGCCACCGAGAAATTTTGCAGTTTTTGAAAGCCAATTTCTCCTCGAATATTACACCCAAAGAGCCAAAAGCTTCACCAGTTACTAAGTTTCACAAGCTCTTTAAATTGTTGTAGTCAATTCGTGTCTAGCGTGATACCTTCTCCGTGCAAAGTGGTATGTTAATGAGGAAAGATGTCAGCAAATAAGTCGGCAAAGATTCGCCAATATGGCGGCCGGAAAATAGTTTGATAATCTGGAGCCTACTTGATTATCTAGGCCACTGTTTGCCTGCACTGCCCAAACCTATAAATTAACACTTTAATACTACTTTTTTTATTTCACAAAGGGGTAACAATCATGAGATAAGTATATCGACAAACGCGATCGTAGCTTTATGTCCCGCACTGCCATAACTCTAAAATTCAAAATGCAGTTGTTTCCAACCGAAGGACGTTATTCCGCTGAAATTTTGTGAAGATATATACTTTTCGCACCTCTTATGCCTGGTGAGGATAGAAACTCTAGTGGCTCTTTAGGTTTGGATTTTAAAACTTGATGACGTCACGTGAAAACGTTCCATTGAATTGAGCATGGAATAAAGTCTCTTTATTCAGATCTAATCATTAATTAGTTCTACAATAATAATTAAGACAAAATCCGAGAGGAAATCGACCAATTTCAGTTTTTATTGGACAAAAACCTTATTCCAGAATGTTTGTAAGCATATTACAGTCCTTTTTGCATTTTCTAAAAGCTTGAGATATGAATAGTTGCCTGAAATAAAAAACGAAAACAATTTCCCATGGAAACGTGAGAAAATAAATTTCAAAGTTCAGAGAAGTTGTGCAAACAAAGGTAACATGTCATCATCAGTTTCATTTCACCAGTAATTTCCAGTGTTTCATATGAACTTCAAAATCTGTTTTAGACATTTGGTGTTGTTAAAAATAATTTCCTTTGAGAAGATATTTGAAACAGTCGCACAGAAGTTTGCTATACGATGTGAATAATGGTACAAAGTTTTTTTTTTTTCCATCACTTGTTACTCGAACGCCTTGTGGATTCCTTCTTAAGAGTGGATGTCTCTAAAAATCAAAGAAAAATAAAAAAATCGCGGACATGGTCAAAAATTCGTTTCGTCCCATTTTTTGTCTACAGGTAGCTATAGGTACTAGCTAAAGTGAAATGAGGTTAGTTTGTGTAAATATTCATTTTGACGGGAATAAACCGTAATGAATTGCATGATCGAAAATGAGTGCGTGCGAGCTCGAAATTATGTAGTTTTCAGGCCGTCCTTAGATGAACTAAAATGCGACAGCAGGAATTCTCAAGTTATAAATATATACAGTTGGCCTTCCTTTACCAAGATATACTGATATTTTTTGTATCGTGTCCTTCCTGATGAAACCACGGGTTAATTACCAGAGGACGTCTTCGCCATTTTTAGTTCACGTCAAACCCGGCCTAATATATTGTGGCAAAAATGCATGTGGTAGTGTCTCAAAATTTCCAGCAATACTATCACGAGGGCTTCTGAGGTAGGTCTTCAAATTTATCGTTTCATTTTTCTGGTATCTTCTACTGTTTCAATATACCAACCAACCAAACTTCGGTAAAATTGCAAATGGCGCCATATTGAAATGAACAACATCAACATTACAGTGACACAAGCAAAGCATTGTTTGAGTAGCAGCCGCACTTAGCTTGTTATGTTTGCTTTGACATCAATAGTTCCTTACCTTAGAAATCTTTTATAGGCCCTTATTATGCTGCTTGGAAGATACTTTCGAAATACTGTCCTCTGCAAGTTGGTGTAAAGGGGGCCGACCGGCGCACTCACTGAAGCCACTGAGCCGGTGATGGGTAAACTTTAAAAGTTACTTGTTGTTGTCATTTTCTATAGCGTGTCGCCAGCCAGTTTCGTTTAGTCTACTTTGATCCTAATTTCGGCTTTTTTGACGTCCCACACACGAAAGATCCTGTACAACATGGCAGGCACCGCTAGCGATTTGCACAGGTTCCTGTCTGCGTGTCGACTGCGTGACATGTGATAATCTGTCACGTAACGAGATCAACTAACAGTACATTCTGCCTCACGAATAAAATCCAAACAAATATATTGCCGTCATGAACAAAAAAGATACAGCAAAGAAACAGACTTTACAAAATGTCACAAATTTAAAACGTACAGTGAAAACTTTATGGAACGAAAATAACGATTCAATTTTCCCACGGGAAACAAATGTAACCAGTTAACGAAAGTAAACAAAAAACAAAAGCGTAATAATCGTCGGTGAAAGTAATAAAGATAACGGTTGCTTAAACTCCAGCAGAAAAAAAATGTCTTGTTCTTTCCTTGATATTGTTGGTGGCGTTTGTGGTGCAGAGGAACGCGCAAGGCATCCGTCAACTCGGACAGTATCGCTGTCATCGTGCAGCAAGGATATCAGAAGCCACAAGCGTTTTTTACAGTTCTCAGGTGTTGAGACAGAGATAGAACTTCTCTTAGCAAGAAGCGGGATTTTCGTGAACCCCGTCAATTTTTCGGAAATGACTGTTTGCCCGTTGCATCGATCAAGCCTTGGAATCGGATGGAGAAGAACTAGTAGATTATGTTCTGTGCCTCAGGATGTCTCCGGTCACAAAAAGGAATCTGAAAAAGTACCCGCAGCAGAAAGGGGAATTAGTTTGCAGCACTCAATACAAATTTTTGAGCTTACGAAAAACCTCGTACCCGTCGGATCAGGTAAGCGATTACAATGTTTATTCTCACTTTATGCAAGGATAAACATCCGTATAGCTTCTCATTTCACGCAGGGTACTTGGCGGGAATCACAAACTTCATATCCTTAATTCAAATCACTTCACTGCCGCGTAAAGTAACGCCAAGTTTAACAGCAAAATTATTTTTATGTCTCACGAGTTTTCAGGAGTTTTGCAAATACTTTTACGTCGGAACCTTGTTCAAACACAGGCATTTACTCAACATTTTCACCTTCTTCAAGACTTAATCAAAAGGGGAACACTCGAATTGAAATATTTTACAGATATTAGAATTCCTTCCAACAATGCTCGGAAAAAAGGAAAGGAACGTAAAAGACTGACTTGTGACAAGGTAAAATACAGATTGCGTAATCAATTTGAGGTTTGTGGGGCTTTTTCCCTGGGCTAGGTTTGTTCTTTTGCCACATTCAGAGCTATTTGTTCAAGGGGGATGTGTAAAGTAGAAAAGAATAAAGTAATCCTTTCTCTCCAAATATTAAAGGAATTTGTGTACGATGTCGACAGTCCCTGGCAAAAACAAAAAATCATTTAGGATCGCAGGACTTGGGTGCCACAGGAGGTGTGGAAAACATCACAGAAGGTCTATGTGGTCTAAGCTTGGTGAGTTTCTTCAAAGTGTTTATGAAAAATTTCCATCCAATATAGTTAATGAAAGTGAAAAACCTTAACGGGTTCTCTGAATTCTCCCTTCTCCGCCCTTTTCAGGGGTTCAACCCACGCGGGAGAAGGGCGTGTCGAGGATAACTTGCATGCGCATCCTCAAAACGGCGCCATTGCCGCCCGTCAACGACTGGGCAAGACATGCATGGCACAAGAATTGGAAAAGCGTGTCCTGCCCGGACAGCCAATCACATCCCAAAATATAGCCAAATAATAAAGGCTTTAAATTAATATATGGCTTCTCAACTTTTTTTCTAAATGTTCCAAATGGAAAACAATACTGAGTAGTAACTGGATGAAGATATCAGGATAGATTACCAGTCAATTAAATTAATTATCGACTATTACTTTCCAGCTCGCATGCGACTTGCGCTTTTATACATGACACCCTGCGCTTGCACACGGTTGATCTCATTTCGAAGCCATCCAAAGCAATGTGTTCACTTTTTTGTCAGGTTGATGAACAAGCGAGTGACTTTGATATTCCTGCCATTACTTGTCCTGTAACTGTTGGTGATGAATTTCTGCCAGAAGGTTCCACATCCAGACGGCAGAGCCTTTTTTTTCCGCAGGAAGATTCCGAAGAGAGTGATGAAGGCTTCAGTCTAGACAACGAGTCCCAGGAGCAGCTTAATCGCTTCTTACAGCTTCGAGACGTCAGTCCAGTACGTCACACGTTATCAGTGCCGTGGAATACAGCGCACGAGCGTACTAAACGCAGATACCTACGGAAAGCTCAGCAATGTATATCTGCAATGCTTGATGTTCTGGCACCTGAAAATTCGCAAGAACTGTGGACGGAGCTTTGTGATCGTCATGCTATAAGCAGAGAGAGTCAGGTTGTGGTCGAAGGTAGAAGTGAAAAAGAGACGAAGCTTCTTAGTGCATTTGCTGAGAGCTACTTGAACGCGCAACATTGGAGCACCAGACGACAAATACTCTCTTTGATGGCAGATAAGTTATCCCTTAAGGAGATGAGAGAGTTTATTCCAACCGTTACTAGCTATCGCTACAACATTGCCCGACGCCACAGGCTGTTACATGGAAGAGCTGCTCCTCTTCCAAACCAGGAGAAAAAGAGAATGAGAATTGAACCTGTAAAATTAGAACATTTTGTTTCTTTCATAACGAGTCCACACGTAATTCAAGATGTTCCTTTTGGGGAAAAACTTCTGAAATTGTCAACTGGTGAGATCATAAAAACACCCAATGTGATCAGAACAATGATACCAGAGCGCATTGTCCAGCAGTATCAACAATACTGCTGTGAAACCAACTTTGAGCCTATGAGTAAGAGAACCCTACAGAGAGTTTTGGCCGTGTGTTCTTCATCTGTTCGCAAGTCTCTGCAAGGACTTGATAACTTTTCAGCACAAGGAGCGGAAGCATTTGATCATTTAGAGAAACTCGTAGACAAGCTTGTTGACTGTGGCAAGACTCAACAATGGGCGAGGGAAATTAAGCAGCAACTTCGTTTGTCGAAGCAGTACCTAAAGGGCGACTACAAGGTGGGTGCATATTTTATTATTATGCGTTGTCTTTGCGGAAGTGATGTAGTAGACTTCTTACTATGATATACGGCTACCTTTTTCTTTCTCTCCAAGTCTTTTTTATGCTTAATTCATGAAACAAGAGGTTGCAATTCACTGTAATACGCTCACACACATGTATACAACGCTGAGAATCGGTTAAGTAATCTTTCTGAAATGTCGATGCGCATGCGTTGCTTTGCAAATATGCACTGAATCACGCGGTTGTCATTTTACTCCTTTTTTTAGGTACATGCAGTGGAGGCCTCAGAGGTTCCCGATCATTGTCGAATTTATGCGCTAAGTGATCCAAGCAATGCAGAATTTCGGAACTCCTGCGACCACCTCCACAATGAGTCATGTGTGCAGTGTTATGAGTTAGAGGAAGTCATGCGTACCATAGAAGATGAGTGTTCAATTGCGCTCTCGTCAGCAGAAGATCAAGCTGACATGCTGCATACTATCAAACAGGCAAGGGATGATATCATTAGCTGGAAAGCCCATCAGCTACGTTCAGTCCACCAAGCTGAGGCGAAGCATTCAGTTTTAGCCAAACTCGACAGCCGATCGGTGCTGTTAGTCCAGGACTGGGCAATGAAATATATGCCCCGAAAATATCGAGAGGCACAGTCAGACTGGTTTGCGAAGCGAGGATTGCCATGGCACATTAGCGTTGCCATAAGACGGTCAGAGGGTTCTGAGCACTTTGAATCGCAAACACTTGTTCACGTATTTCAAAGCTGCGCCCAAGACAGTGTGACTGTGGCTTCGATAATGCTTGACTGCCTTACCACCCTGAAAAAGGAAATTCCAGACCTGGAAATGGCTTATTACAAACAAGATAACGCTGGCTGTTATCATAGCGGAAATTCAATCATCTCAGCTAAGCTGGCCGGTGATGCCGTAGGAGTGGCTGTTGTAAGAAACGACTTCTCGGACCCTCAAGGTGGAAAGGGGGTATGTGATCGCAAAGCAGCAACAATCAAAGGAGACGTTGGAAGGTACGTAAACGAAGGCAATGATGTCATCAACGCTTTACAGCTCAAAACAGCCATTGAATCTGGCCAAGGAACCACAGGAGTGAAAACAAGCTATGTTGCTGCCAAGCCGTCAAGCACCTTTAATATCAAATGGGATGGGATAAGCTTACTCAACAATTTTGAGTACGATGAAACTGGCGTACGAGTGTGGAGAGCATTCAATGTGGGTTCCGGTAAAGTAGTGCCATGGGCAAAGTTCGAAGGAGTCATGAAGCAGCCCGAAAAATTGGAAATCCTAGAACCCCCATCGCAGAATGTAAGTGGCGCACCGCCGTTCAAGATTGTGAGACACCGACATATCAAGAAAAGCTCTGTCAAAGCAGATTTGTCAACTGAAAACGAAAACCAAGATCGAAGCAGTATTGGTCAAAATAAGCCAGACGACATGCTTTTCCCGTGTCCAGAGGATGGATGTGTAAAAGCATACAGTCGCTTTGCAAACCTCCAGACACACCTAGATACTGGAAAACACCAAATGATGCTCGAACAGGAAACTCTCTACGATAGAGCTAAAAGAGAATATTCTTCCAAGCTGACGGAGGGATGCAGTCAAATTCCAAACGTTCAAGTTACTGTCCAAGCAAAGAGTGACGCCTTGCTGCCTCTTCCAATGGGTTGGGCCCTGAAGACAATTAAGAAAAAAGTGCGTTTTACAAAGAAACAGACCGAATTCTTAACTGACCAATTTCAAAAAGGGGAGCAAAGTGGACGGAAAAGCGATCCACAGGAAGTTTCGAAAGCAATGAACTTAGCAAGAGACCAAGCGGGGGAACGCCGATTTCAACCTGATGAAGTCCTCACGTCGCAGCAGATTAGTGGCTTCTTTAGCCGTCTTTCAGCAAAGAAGCGATTAGAAGTTACAGCCGCCGGTAACGAAGCAAAAGCCAGTGACGTCTCAGAAGTGGCCATGGAGAGTTCCGACCAGGACGAAATTTCCGCCGAAGCTGAGAGTCATCTATCTGCTGTGTGTGCGAATGTGATGAGAGATGTGGCTATTCAGCATCCGATTGTATCTTTCGATCTTAACATCTGCGAACTTGTACAAAAACGTACACTCACAACTTCAAGAGTGGATAGGCTGAGAGACATGTGCATCGACCTTGGGCTGGATATTTCTGACATTTCACCTCAGAAGAGGAAAAAGCCATACATCGCACGACTCACACAATTAGTCCAGGAGTGTACCTGCACTTCCAAGTAACTGAGCCCTGTACGTTTCACGAATAACTGATCCGCTGATTATAAAACGCGGTGCGTATATAATTTTTAAGAGGGCGTTGCCTGACAGCAGAGTTCTACATATCGCATTTCAGTCACTCGAGCTCGCCGCTGCTGGTGGCATCTCCTCCAATTTGTGTTGACGATTTTCAGTATATTCGAAACTGGCGAGTGCAGAAGGCGCAGAAGGGATGTAAATGCTCGAATTCATGTTCACTGGATGCGAAGCAAACGTAAACTAACGGCTGTGTGGCAAATTTAACCTGTTGTGTGCAATTCAAATGTTCAACCTGTTGTGTGCAGAATTATGCAGAATTATGGCGCGATTCACAGGGTAGGAAAAGTCGAAATTTGTTTCTCCTGTCACAGTATATGAAAATCAAGTGTAGTTATAGACATTTTAATATGTTCCTAGTCATTTCAACGGCCAGTGAAGATATAACTGACCAAAACAGTTATTTGTGTACAACGCGTTTAATTTTGTTATTATGCATCTCATTATGGCGTCATAGTATTTAACCGAATTACGGCCGGTGGTCATCTTTTGATTGTCAAAGGTCCCAAAGAAATAAAACCCAAATCGAAAAGAACTATCTTTCAAGGCTTCTTGGTAGTGTTATTGTAAACTTTGAGACACTACCACATGTATTATTTGCCAAGCTATTCTAGGCCACCTTTGCCTTAATTTCAAAAGGCCGAAGATGTCGTCTCTTAACAGGGACGTAGCTCCTCCAGGAATAACACGAGACAAAATCTATCACTTTGTCTTGATTAAGCAAGTCCAACTCTATATTTCTATAACTAGAAAAGTCCTTCTGTTATATTTTTGTTCGTATGACAACTGTCCGAAAAGTGCATAATTTCAGGATCGCGCTTGGTGAAATTTGAGCAATTGACCCGCCGAAAGTTTTTAACGGTTTATTCCCGTTAAAGTGCATATTTCAAACATCTAACCCCATTTCCGTTTGTTTACTATATAAGGCTACCTACAGGCAAAAAATGAGCCAAATCGACTTTTGGCCGTGTCCGCGATTTTTTCGATAATCTTTGATTTTTACTGACATTTACTCTTAATTACTTGGAGGGAGATTATTGAATGAACTTGGTGAGCAATTGTAAGAGGAGACCATAAAACAACTTTTATACCGTCACTGGAATTTTTTAACACGGGATTTGGAAAGATGACTTACACCAATACCACAGTATACAAGCTTATTGAAGTGCCTTTGAAATTAGCTAAGTAGTTTTTACTTGCATAATGTTTACATCTATGGAGCCCTGAGTAAATTTTTTTTCCGTAACGTCATGCTTATGAAAGCACGTAAGGATACTGTTTTTGATACTGCAACTGACCCTCCACCGCCAACCCACCCCCCAAAAAGAATGAAAAACAGCCAAAACAGTAACCGTCGATAGGGGATTTCAGAATATATTTGGACATTGGCCCTTCAAAATCTGTACAATGCCTTTGGAGTATTAAATCTTTCACAGATTCGTAGATAGATCAGAAAGACCGAAAAGTTTCAAAAAACATTGCTATGACTTAATTTAGGTCTACAGGTTAAATTTCGCGGAGAAAACGTTTTTTCGCAATTTGCGGCGATGAGTTCTCTTTCTAAGAATAAAGTTTCTCTCATCAAATTTCCGTGATGCAATGTTAGCCGAAAACGTACCAAAGTTAAATTAACAACAAAACAAAATTGTACTTACTTGGGAAAAAACGTTTTGAATGACATTCCAATGTGCTAAAATATTCAGAAAATATTAGTTTTAAAGAATGCGTCATGAATTATTATAGCTGATCATAGACCGAAAATTAAAACTGTGTTAACACATCGATATTAACATGATAAAAGGTCAGTTAGAAGTGGAACTGGAAATCCTTGAAAAAAAAAAACGCAGTTTATATAATTAATAAATGGAATTTCTGTCGTTTACTGAAATCGACTTAAAAGATCATACTTCTTGACTGGTTTTAAACTCATTACTTTGTTTTCCATTTCATTAGAAACTGCATGCGAAAACCTCTGTTTTTCATACATGAAAGAATGAATTTTGAGTTGCAGATAAGAAATGAAACAGTTAGCTTAAACGACGATACCTACGCCAGGGACGACTCCTGGAACGAAAAATGATATTTCTAATCTCGTAAATATCTGGATATCTGCTCCGTACGCCAATCAGTACTTAAAACTTGCTCAAACTAAATATGTAATGCCAGCGATCAATTCCAAAACGAAATTTTAAAAAAATTTGCCATCCCGACCTACGCTCTTCAAAATGTACAGGACCTGTTCATTTCACGTCACGGCTACAAATTGCACAAAGATTTAAAAAGCACGTGCACAGCCATTCTTCTACTCGATAAATCTTTTGTTTGGTGACATTTTCGTTGCCGTTTTATGTTTTTTTTTCTTTATTTGGGATTTTTTTTAATTTCCACAATTACATCAATTGCAATTCTTTTTTTCAACAACTAAGTTACAGAAGAACGAATAAAGTTTGGTTTACAGAAGTTAACAATCACACCATATTGAATTAATTAGGAAAAAAGATTTTGTCAATTCTTATATCTTGATACTTATTTAGCTTAACGATTTTCCTTAATAATAGCGTTGTCTACTTTAATCATTAGTTAAAATTGTTTCCTCAAAGATCTTCTATTATCCTTTAAACAAATTCGTTTTATTCGATTTGAAATATATGTCTTTTTCAGTTTCATATTTAATTGCCTATATTCTTATGAAGTGGCTCAAGGGAGGTAACGTTTCTCTACATCGACAAGTCCACAAGAAAGATTTTCCTAAAATTACTACATAATTAAATAGATCTTTCTCCTCCTCAAAAGACCCAACGGTTACGTCGCAATATGTAAGCGAGAGGCTTCTGCAATTCTTGATTTTACTCAAACATTTTTCATTAACCTCATGCCAAAGAGAATATAAAAAAACAACCGAATTAAAATGGGATATTGTTTCCGTTAGCTGATGACAGGTGCAGTTGGGATTAGAAACGTAACCTATTTTACACAGGCGGTCATTAGTATACAGAACAGAATTCAACACTTTCTACCGAAAGGAGCGTAGATACGGTTCATTAACAGCCCTCACTGGCAGAAGAAATGCCTCTGAAACTTGCTTGTCATCAAGGCTAAATTCTTTCTTTAGGTTGACCCATTTATTTGGCTTTTCCAATTTTTCTTTTATAGGAAAACAATAGTCAAAGTCACATTAGCGCTTGCCTTTACTGTGCTACGCAATGTAAGAAGATTGGAAAAAAAAAATTAGGCAATCATTATTAACGTAATATTTAGATCAATAAATCTCTACGTGACTGAGACTGCCCTTCCGTCCAAACCTTTTCGTTGCCGTTGCCGTCGTGGTTTGCTTGAGCTCCCTAATGTTCTGAAAGTTAGAACACACGGGTAACTGGGAGCGTAGGGCGGTGTTTCGTAAGACATTTCCGTAAATTCAAATTTATAATCATATTACCTTTGTGGGATAACTGTTTGCAAATGATTTGTTTCTCCGCCTCTTTTAACGAAATTCCGAGAGTAGTTAACGCAATTTTCCTGTGTTATTATTAGTTTTTTTCTTTGATGACATCAGACAATAAGTGTTCCTGATTTTCGTGAGTGGATAATTTCCAGCTAGAACTGATACGAAAAGGGTCTGAAGACAGATGTCAGCGAGACATCAATTCTAAACCAAATCCGGTGGTTCACTGCATCACATGACTAAAAAATAAATGTATTATGGTTATGCTTGACAAAGGAAAAATTGTGACAGGCGAGAGAGTTTACAAAACTGTTTGGCTGCGTATATACCAGCCCAAAGGGAAATAAATAGACGGCTTTCTTGCCAATTTCGAGTTAAAAACGGACTCTTCGTACATCACTTGTACAAAAAAGTGACTTGACTCAGCTCGAAAGCTCATTTCAAGGGCGCCGCTTTAAAAATTGCAAATGAGCCAACGGATAGTAAAGTTATAAAATTGACAGTGGATCAGCAATTAAATCTCTTGACTGAATTAAGACATTGCCAAAGAGTCAGGTGATGAGAATAAATAATACATCAACTATGAGATATTGCCATGATGTCAAAATTTACAGTATTTATTGCCAAATTTTCATCTTTCGCATATAAAAATATACGAGAAAAAATATAGCAGCTAAGTATTGAATGGTTCGTACTTTTAAGTGGAAAAAATATCAAACGTAAGATTTATTTTGTCAAATCGTTCGCATTGTGGGCTGAAATAGCGCCACAAAACACCAGCAGCAGATTGTTTTCAGTCGTGGGTCGTGACGAAAGCTGACTCTATGCATTGTTAAAGAGGAGGCTAGGTAGAAGAAATGTATAATTTACAAGCTCTTTGCGGCGTTCTTATTGGAAAAGGTCAGAAAAAAGAATTGGACTTATGTGTTTGAAAACTTTGTTTAAGTTCAATCTTGACACCAAAATTGCAGTACATGTTCAAGAAGGGAAATCAATGCTCCCAAAATAACCATTGCGTTTGATTGAGGAATTCTGGATTTATAAATTACCCACAGACAGGTTGTAAGAACTGTTCTTGCGCATATTGTGTAGATTTCATCTCGATACAGTCGTTTTTTTAGATCATTAAATCAAGCGGCTGCAATTTTTGGCAGCTCGACTTAGCATGTTTTTTTAAAAAAACGAAATGACGACTAAGATGGTCAACGACAAAATAGGAAAAAATTCCAAAGTAATACCAGGAGTGCGAATTTAATTCATTGCATGGTACAGTCACATGAAAAATGATAAGGAAAAACAGTACTTTTGCTTTAAGCGTCCTGTACAAAAAAAAGTTAAGGTTGTGAAGTTTTTAACTGGTGATTTGTAGAAGAAAAAGTGAGAAACTGTTGAGCTGTAATTCAGAGGTGGATTGTTTACAAATTCAAGAGAAAGACATCTTTGCGATTTCGGTGCTAACGAAGATGTGATTTTCCAGCGTTCGCTCCGCTCCAGTTTTCACGTATTGTTCCTAGAAAGCGATAACAAATTCAAGTTTAAAAGTCGTTCATCACTGAAACGTGTTATGTCGATTATAGAAATGAACTTTATTATTTCCAAGAAATAGTGATCGACAGCTCATTTCTCCTTTCTGCAGATGATGAGAATTTCAATTAATTTCAGTTAATTATAACATTAATTTCAACCAGATGATGAGAAAAAAGGAAGTTGTCAACTTTGGATCATTGTCTTGATGGAGCAGTGAATAGGCCATTTCCGAGTTTACCTTGTCCTTCTGTTTGAAAACGAGTTTTCATGCAAAATCACTTTTGCTATGTATGGAAGGCAAATTTCACTCTCGACTTCTGAGTTTTTTCAAATTTCTTTGTGTACGATGACAATTAAAAAGTAAGATATTCAATACGCACACACGTGAGTTAAGTTAATTATTCATTTCCAATGTTCAATAGTGCTGCCCACTTTGTTGCAAAAGTAAACAAGAAGTAAAGTTATATTATTCCATAATGATTAGTTTTCGATTTTCCATTATTTTATTGTAACCAGAAATAATTTGGCAACACTCTGTTAGAAATGCTGCGGGATAGCTTAAGGCATTTTAAAATTATTCACTACCTTTAAGATTCCTGGAAGGAATATAGCCTAGAATAATAAAATATTTCTGTTTGTCGTGAACGGATATTAAATTTTCCAGTTAGTACCGATAAAAAGTGGTAACTCCATGCATGTTTGGAGCGTTTCTAGCTACGGTCTTGAGAGAGGTGTCGGCGAGGCATCAAATTCCCCCAACAAACCCGTTCTCTGTATAAAATGACTTACTATACACGACAAGTTCAGTGAGAAAATAAACGCACACTGTTTAATATGTCTTACAGTGGGAAACTGACAAGCGAGATAGTTTACAAATCTGATTTTGCCATCAGTCTCCAAAATTAAACGAAATAGAGCTTTTTCTACCAATTTTGAGTTTAATTAAAATATGTTTCTTCATACTTCAGTTGCACAAATAAACAGTGATTTGAGGTTCTTGATTTAGCTCGAAAGATCATTTCATGGGCACATTATAAAATAGTAAATAAGTCAAGTTAAATGCTTTGTCTTATGAATAATTAAGGTTTAAAATTGACAGTGGAAGGGCAATGTGTTCGTCACGTAGAAAATAGCGGTAAGGTAGACCTGAATAAACTTTTCAATTCTCAAGAACTAGAAATCAACATACAATTTCTCCTAGCTGTCTTAAAACAGTCTCAAAAAGTCAACCGATGAGAATAAAGAAATAAAGCAACTGTGTAGGATATTGTCTTGATATCAAATCTGACAATATTGCCGAATTTTCTAGTATAAGTTTAGTCAGTGTATGAAGTAGATCTACAGTTCTTGTTCATTTTAACATAAGACGTTGTTAACTTGACTTTCTATAGAATGATAATAGAATCCTGGTTAACGGATTTTGTGATAAAGTAGCACCCAAATATTGATGGCAACCTATCAAACCCAAAAGATACGAATAGCTTGTGTATATGAAAAGAAATTAAAGAGAGAAAAAACTTGACATAGAGATTTGAAATTTTTGCGCTCGTTCTTATTAAACCAGTACGGTTGGTTAATTGGCATATGGTGTCTCAGTGCACGTATTTCAATTGTCTAGATAACACTTACACTTGCCTTCTAACTGATCAATAACGATCAATAATTCTTGTCAACAGGTTCACAGAGATTAGAGGGATCCGTTAAGAAAATGGGCTGCAGCACTTATCAATATTAAATTCAACCACCTTAAAATAAAGTGTTAAAAAAAGGAGGTGAGCAAGACTTCGAACAGAGTTAAGTGACGTTTTGGAAAAACATTACTTAATTTTTGAAAGCTATTTAATCAATAAACAAGACTTGCAAAGTAGCTTTCATCAGCATTTTCTTCTCTGAAACAATGTGAATCAAAGTACAATACTTAAGTGAATTTTCGTTAAGCCTCTCCTGGTGTTAAGAAGGTGTAAGGGCTAATTAAAGGACTCGCCACTAAGAGCTCTTAAAACCTTCTACAACTTAAGATCATTAAATAACAAAAAAAGATATATAAACAAGCCGCAAACTAAGTTTGCGGCCAAATCTTGTGTCCTTGTCCATTACTTAAATAATTAAACAAAGTATCGCAATCAATAAAGATCTAACCCCCCCTAATGATCGCAACATGTCAACCCAAAATATCCCAACATTGCTGTGCGTAACATGTTGCGCACGCTTCGCCACCCTGTTAATACGTGTTCCAACATATTACCAGCTGGTGGCTCATACTAGAGTAACATACCAAACACGTCGAAACAGGGTGGCAAAACGCACACAACATGTTGGGAGGAGGAGGAGGTAGTGGGGAGCAAGATGACTCTTTTTCCCTCCTTCCTCCTCCCCAGAGGAGGTAGCAGGGAGCAAGATGACTCTTTTTCCCTCCTTCCTCCTCCCCAGAGGAGGTAGCAGGGAGCAAGATGACTCTTTTTCCCTCCTTCCTCCTCCCCAGAGGAGGTAGCAGGGAGCAAGATGACTCTTTTTCCCTCCTTCCTCCTCCCCAGAGGAGGTAGCAGGGAGCAAGATGACTCTTTTTCCCTCCTTCCTCCTCCCCAGAGGAGGTAGCAGGGAGCAAGATGACTCTTTTTCCCTCCTTCCTCCTCCCCAGAGGAGGTAGCAGGGAGCAAGATGACTCTTTTTCCCTCCTTCCTCCTCCCCAGAGGAGGTAGCAGGGAGCAAGATGACTCTTTTTCCCTCCTTCCTCCTCCCCAGAGGAGGTAGCAGGGAGCAAGATGACTCTTTTTCCCTCCTTCCTCCTCCCCAGAGGAGGTAGCAGGGAGCAAGATGACTCTTTTTCCCTCCTTCCTCCTCCCCAGAGGAGGTAGCAGGGAGCAAGATGACTCTTTTTCCCTCCTTCCTCCTCCCCAGAGGAGGTAGCAGGGAGCAAGATGACTCTTTTTCCCTCCTTCCTCCTCCCCAGAGGAGGTAGCAGGGAGCAAGATGACTCTTTTTCCCTCCTTCCTCCTCCCCAGAGGAGGTAGCAGGGAGCAAGATGACTCTTTTTCCCTCCTTCCTCCTCCCCAGAGGAGGTAGCAGGGAGCAAGATGACTCTTTCCATGATAATTTATTCATATATTCAATTTAGTTAATTACTTCAGAAATCCTTATAAACAAGGTGCAAATGTTTTTATTAATAGCAGTGATTTTCTTCCACCTTGCTTTGAAGGAGAATTACTTTGCATTATAATTTAGCTGAATCCAAAGTACCTTTTCTATTTTCAAAGCGGAGCGCAATGCCTTAAGAAAATCGTCAGTGAGAGATACTCTTACACGATGTTTTGGCACAGTGGTTTATCTTTTGGCCAAATTTTCCCACTATCTTACTGGGGAATATTGTTCAAACAACATTAATTTCTGTTCCTTAAACCTCCACTCCCCTGAATGAAATAATCCCACGTGAGAAAGAAATTTCTTTCATAATCCTCTGCTTTCCTAGGAAGGAGATTTGGAGCGAAGTGTAAGTCTTAACCATAATCTCTTAATCTTTCCGTAAAAGTCAAAAATGGTTATATTTTGAGTAAAACTTCCTCCCAAAGTAATTTTCTTTAAGATGGTCAAGGTTTAGGAAATGGCTGTAAGACTAGACGGCTTATTTGTGCCTATAGTGTCGACACAGTGTACTTTAGTCTTACCGCTACTTCTTAACCTTTAACCCTCTCAGAGAAAAGTACTTTGGGAGGAGGTTTAACTCATATTACAACCCCTTTTTGAACTTTAAAGGACAATTGGAGGATTATAGATGAGAGTTAAACTTCCTCTCCAAATATTCTCTCTAGGAAAGTAAAGGATTATGGATGAGATTTAATCCTCCTTCGCGATTGTTTCATTCAGGGGAGTGCGGGTTTGGGAGGACAGGAATTAAGACTCTTCGAACAATCTTCTTCTTTAAGATGGTGGGGGATTTTTGGCCGAAGATAAATTACTGTGCATAATGGCTCGTGTAGGGGTATCTCACGATTTTTTGATTATCTGACGATTTTTTTCTGGCATTGCCCTCTGCTTTGGGAATGAGCAATGTTCATTGGATTAAACTGAATTTAAATGCAAAGTAAAGGACAACGACACAGGTTTAACCGCATTTACCTTTCTGGTTCTGCGGCATATTTTTTTCTACAGTTATTTTCTAAATAATATTTTATTACAGGAAGGTGTGAGAGCTTATTGCCGTCTAATCTTTAATTTGCTCTTTGCACCTTCCTTACAGCAGCTAAGTTTACTTTCGTTATTTTCGAAAATCTCTCTTTTTATTCTTCCCTCATACAGACTTGATATTATATATTCCGCTTCATTTGTTAATCAACTATTCCATCGTAACTTACCATGAGGATCGACAGATTTACGATAAACGGAGTACAGGTGTTTTCTTAAAGTTTATTTCCAAGCTCAAAGAGAGTTTATTTGAAAGTGTTTCTGCATTTGTCTTGTAGCCAGTTGTTCGCTGTGGTGTATCATTGTTCACTTTCCTTACTATTCCTCAAGCCACCTGTTGATAGAATCAAATATTAACAGTTCATCAGAATGTGTCACGCACAATCAACATGTATTATTATGTGATGAACTGTCGGAGTGAGGGTGCTGCTGCGATACTCTGCTACTTGTTCAATATATTCTTTCCAAATAAAACTTACGATGCTTACATGTATAATGAAATGTTCACAAGGTAACGCTAGCTTTTGGCTTCAGAAAAAAATATATAAACAAATACTAAAAAAATAAACTAGTTGTTAAATATAGAACTGTTGCTAAATGATTGCCAATTAAATCTCTACACTTTAAAACGTGTCCATAGTGTTATCGAGGGCAGATTGAACTGTCTTTTGAGTCCATCTTTCAGCTTTGTCCGAGCGATTATCTTTTTTTCTCTAAAATTTCGAGTGCTGTGACAGCAAATGGCCTTCTTTCAGCCTTCTGGAGAATTTGATTATCCATTCAATAGTTCTAAATCCCCTTCCGAAACTTCGGTGAAGCGAGAAAAAATGTCCCTATTTTGCAGACAATCTTCAACCACTGAATAGTAATGGGTGATCGTACAAGATATACCTTAGCCAATCAGAATGCAGTATTGCATTAGTCTAATCCGTTAGATTTGTACTAGTGATAAAAAGATTACTGTACCGTTGTCAAGCACAATAACTGTTGCTTATTAATTCTTACATAATGATCAAGAGTGATCACAATTAAACGTTTTCATGAAATCATTATGAAGACTGATTGACTTTGTGAATTCTTTTGTTAGAAAACATTTTTGGACCTAAAAACTTTAAAGTTAAAATTGTAAATTTCATTTTCAAAGTTAAAACTTTAACTTTGCAGCAACTATTTACTTCTGCTGGCATGTTGACACGACCTTGTTTCCTTACTTATGATCAACAACACGCTCTGCTTCGATCTGAACCAGTAGGGAAGAAATGACTTGCATTTAATGTCTTTTTTCAGGTTTTGTGAACCGCCCTTAACAAATCTTAAGAAAGAAACTGACATATTCATTTCCACTTGTCTTATTCGCATCCTTGGATGGGCCGTGGCTCAATATTTCTCTGCAAACTAAAGTCGAGTGATACAAAACTTAAGCCCTGCTCCGCTGTGTTAAAACTTGGTTGGATTATCTCTTACAGAAAACAGCACCTCTTGTTAAAGATGGTTTTTCATGTTTTTGGTATCCTTAAAGGGACACAGTGGGCTTTGGGACCGCGCTGACCGGGACACTAGTTTTCTTACTTTGAAAAAGTTCACCTCAACCTGAAATCAAAAATACTCGTCGACTACATCTAGAAATCCGCTTCAATCTTCGAAGTGTTTTGCTTGAGTTTCAATCGTTTACTGAAAAACCAGTTTTTGAGTGGGCTTTTGCTCATCCTATGATAGTTTTTTATCATATTTGGTTAAAAACAGTATGGCTCGTGTGTCTGTGATATCCAAATTAACTATGAAATCAAATGGTATCTAATGCGCATGTGCTCCAGCTGACTGTGTCCCTTTAACTTTTAATAGGGTACCACTGATTCATGCTTTAAAAGTATTGATATTATTGATAAAAGAATGTAAAACTGAAAAATCAGCCTCTGCAATCGTTTCAAGGCATTAGGCATTTTTTTAAGCTTTTCGAAATATATGAATTGATTATGTCGTTCTCAAACCTTTTTATCAGCCTAGCGTTTTTGTCAGTAGTCTGACATCACCAAGTCCAATTACATCCTTTGCAGGGACAGGGTCCGGTACTTTTTTTTTTTATTATTAGGTTGCGTCGGTCCTTTCAAATTGACCTTGTGTTTTCACTGCGTACTAAAGCGTCGCTTATTTAACTATCAGAAACCATAGTACACTTGCCTGCCAAGGAGTTGAAAAACAAATATTGCTTCGGAAACAACATCAAAACTCGATCTGCTATTACCGACCAGTTAAGAAATAGACTTACAAATGCGGGGTAAAAATACAGCCTTTATCAGCAATGATGTGAAATGATATCCTGCTGCAAATTATCAACGACCTGTTAACATGTCCACGACTAAATTTCCTCACGGTTACGTGTTTGATTCGGGGTTCCAGTTTCTTATAGGTCATCGATACAATTTCAAGCATATCCTTAAGACAATTGTATTTGTTCAGATCATAGTTAATAGAGGAAATGGTTAAGAATCCCAGCAAACATCAAAAAAGCAAACAAACAGGGTAAGAGTTATGTTGGAAGGTCTTTAACCCTGTATATCTTTTTGGTTTATGCTCCTAGACTGTGCATGAATTACGTAATCGCAATGTTTCTATTGGTTGGTTGTATGAGCACACATAACCACTCTTTGTATTTTTTCCACATTTTATGCAGGGTCAACCTCCCCTACCCCCCCCCCCCCCCTCAAAAAAAAACAGCCAACAAAAACATACAACAAAGAAATTTGCCATGATTCATAACCATTTCCCTCTATTAACTATGTTCAAATGTATTGTGTTTAAATACCTTATCTCACTTTAAGTATTGCCAATGCGTCTCGAAACAGGATTAAGGTCAATGCTCTTTCCAGTATCTTGATAAAGTGAAGACGCAGGTCAATATAAATAACTAAACTTGGTAACTCCTTGTTAAAACAATCAGGAAACGTTTTGTTGTGTCAATTAGTTCATTGCTTTTCTTGACGTTCCTGTGGCAAACAAGCACACTCAAAGGTGTTTTATGAATTTTGGTGTACTTTTCTAAGCTCAAGTCTATGTTTTAGAGATTTTTTGGGATTTTGCAAAGTCTTAATTAAAAAAAGAAAAATTTGAATCGCCATATTTTTAGTATTTTCAAGCTTTTTGACATATTTGCAAAATTTTGAAATCCAAGATGGAGGTCCTTTTCAAAAGCACGATATCATTTATACCTGACAACTTTTTGCATGAAAATTAACATTTCTAGATGATTAATCACCACATACTGCATATATGTTTTATCACTATACCGCATTTATAATTTGATGAACATGGAAAGAGACACTCTCAGTTAACCTTCACCCTTTGCATGTTCTAAAATTTGTTTGATTTTTAAGAACTCCATATAAAAGATGAAAAGCATAGACGAATATGATTAAAATTCAAAAGGTTTGTTCAAAAGTTCCAAAGCAAAATTTACACCTTAATGGTAATTAAGTCTTGAAACCTTTCCTCAGTAATACTGCTTGTAAGTACTTTTGTAAAATCACGGTTCCTGCACTGAGACTAGTTTCTAACTTCTGATAATAACGTTTTTCAATGCAATAACTTTTTACTAATCTTCCCTATGTCGAATCGATGTGACAATTGTACACTGAGTTGCTAAAATGAGCTTAGATCAGGAGCCATAATCGGGGACGGAGACCGTAAGCACGCGCCATTTCTAGTATTGGGGCTGTCCCTGTTATATAGGACAATTTTTCTATTTTTAGAACAAGTTGCGCCATCGTGTGCGGAAAGTGCGCGTACATGCTGCGAGGATTTTTTCGGTTGTAGCGCGTGAGAAATGGCATCCGAAATTCCCGACATGTTTTATGCTTTTGGCCCACAACTCGATACGTTTATGTCTGTTGGAATTTTGCTAGAGTATTTTCGTCGTAAGCTCCTTCAATTCGACTGAAGTAAGGCAGTGTCGAATTTAGGTATGTCCCGTTTTTTTTTTTCACTCAGACCAACTTGTGTTCCACTGCTTCTTTTACAAGAGTTCCACATTACTCCACTCAAAATTTCACGCATGCTGAAGATTAACAGCTTTTCCGTGACACAGCAAAAAGCTAGTTGGAAAAATTTGGATATTGCAGCGTTTTAGGACTTCAAAGTTTCCCTCCTCTTGCCACACGCTTGCGGGGATTTCGCCAGTCTATCGTCACCGAAAAGTAGTAAAAAATTGCAAGCCTGCATTTCACCTGAATTGTAAGCAACACTTGATATTTCATATTTCAAATATTTCATATTTCGTCGTAAGCTGCTTCAATTCGACTGAAGTAAGGCAGTGTCGAATTTAGGTATGTCCCGTTTTTTTTTTTCACTCAGACCAACTTGTGTTCCACTGCTTCTTTTACAAGAGTTCCACATTACTCCACTCAAAATTTCACGCATGCTGAAGATTAACAGCTTTTCCGTGACACAGCAAAAAGCTAGTTGGAAAAATTTGGATATTGCAGCGTTTTAGGACTTCAAAGTTTCCCTCCTCTTGCCACACGCTTGCGGGGATTTCGCCAGTCTATCGCCACCGAAAAGTAGTAAAAAATTGCAAGCCTGCATTTCGCCTGAATTGTAAGCAACACTTGATATTTCATCAAGGCCCAATAAGTTTACGTCTGTAGATACGGCTAGGCTTTGTTTGTGTAAAAATTCAATAAATTGTCTGTTGTCGATGAATCAGAGCGCCCGCCGATGCGTGTTTTGTACAGTCAGTAAACATGACAAATTGGACTTCCGCAATAATATCTCCAGTTTTGAAATATGTTCAAGGTTGATAAATGTTTGAGAACATATTAAACTGTTTAGCTGAAAATATGTGAATACAGCAGGAATAATCAACAAAGTTACGATGACGCTTTCTTTAATCAACTCGAATAACGATTTCGATTTTGTTGGCTGAGTTATCAAAACTCCTTGTCTATTTTATTTTCGCAGCTGTTTAAAATTTCACTACGTTGAAGAAACACACATGACAGTAGCCTTTTGGCGTTGGTGAAAATTGTTGCAGAATCTCAGCACAAAAGATAACGAAAGAAATCTTTGTCAAGATTTGTTGACAATTAGCTACAATTGAAAACACCGACTTGGGCTTTAAAGTGCACGCCCTGGAGCTACTTGTACGCGTCAGACTTTCCTTCCAAAAACTTTTGCAAACTTGCCAAACGAGCAGAAATAATAAGAAACTATCAAAAACAGGTTTTGGTTATGATTAAGCGCTGTTTGAGAAATTCACAAATTACCTCGATACCAGAGTAGAGAGATTTCTTACATAAACTTTATTCTTTAGGCAACATCCACGCGAGAGCCCACAACATGTGCGTGCATCCACGCGGATGTATGTCGTCAGGGTGGCGCAATTTGTTCTAAAAATAGCAAAAGTGCCTCATATCATTAGGTGCGCGCAGATTCCGAGACTTACGGTCTCCGTCCCCGGTTATGGCTCCTGCTTAGATTGAAGATTGTTTATTTTTTTACGGAAAACGACATTCCAAGGAAGCGGGAAACTGCTCGTGCAGCAATTAACATACTATGTAAATTCAAAGCTTTCAAAAGTTTTCGATTCTATTTCATCTATTTTCCATTTCATTATTACATTTCATATGTATAAACAGTAGTTTTGACACCTTTTGACCTGTGTACTTGTTTTATTTATCTATTTTTCTCAGGGTCCACTTTTTTTTTGCTGTTTGTTTTAAAATGTATCGACCATTACTTCAATTTATCATTTCAGCTACCCTGCGAGACTAGCGTCACGTATTTATTCTGGCTGGAATGTTATTTGTTTCTTGTTTGTTTGAATACTGACACAAAAACTTTATTCACGTGCAACAAAGTGTTCTTTTCTTGAGAAAAAGAAAATACTCAAACTACACTTTGAAATCCATGTCAGTGAAACATCGCTACATCGAAAACATGACATTTCTCTCAAGGCTTGAGCGCACTTGTGCCTGGACATGCAAGTACGTATCGAAACCAAACAACGCTCGTAAATATTTTCAGCCACCTGAAAAATTAATTGTGTTTTCTCTGTTCTAAACGTTAATTTTCCATATTAAATGGTGTAGCAAGACACTAGTTTGCCCTAGGCGATGATATTTTTTTCATTCACCTCCATGTTTAACATTGTGCTTATATCAGTTATACAGACAAAAAAGTAGTGCATGTTTATATAGATTTCGGTCAAGCTTCGAACATTGATGACCAAAAAATGATCGTGTTTACCAAAGCGCAATTAGAATTGTCATGCCGATAAAGTCACGAGCTCTATCAGTCGTTATAAATTAAATTCCTTTTCGTTCTTGAATGCCTGACAATACTATTTTAAAACACATTTGATTTTGAGCAATTCCTTCTCTAAATGAATCGCCTTTAAAGTTCATTTGCGGCCTCGTATAAGGAAAGCATTGTTCGCACTGCAAGTTATCACTGTACTATTAAACTGGAATTGCCCTCGTAAATTGTCGTACATGGTTCTCTGTCTGCAGCATAAGTGGATCACTTCCTTAAATCTTCGTTCGCAAAGCCAAGCCGAGAGTAAGCTGAAATGCTACTTTAGAATCTTTGTTTTTCACATTGTTTATATCAAAATAAATTTGTAACAATTACTAGTACCACCACCACGTTTTTATTCTGTTAAATTTGAATTCAAAATGTCAGGAAAAAACACTTCAATTTTGCATTGCGGAGAATATTCGGCCGTTTCAAGTCGTCCTTTAAAATAATAAATTGCGATGTTCAACCTTTCACTTGATAAGTCTCAAACCCAAAATATTAATTTTCCCAATTGATTGTCATACATTTCTTTTGTTCTTAGTTTATGAATTTGGTAACATTGCCTTTGTAACATACTTGACAACGCAACGAGGTACGATGAGGTTATATTTTGATCACTCTTGGACTGAAACCGTTAATGGTAAACGACTAGAGAAACAAGAAAACGACTTATCTGAAGTAAGATATTTCCAGGCCAGGGTCCAAGAGCCAGTACACCGCAATCCAAAATGACTACATATTTCTTTGAAAGGGCATTTAACCTAGAAGGAAAGGAAACATCAACAAAATAGCTGGTTACTATTGATTGTATCACTTAACACTTACTGTTTTCACAACGTTCTTGCGAAAGTTATAATAATTAACACCAGCGTGTTGTTTTATTCTGTTAACTTTGATTCCGTTATGTCAGTGGACAAGTCTCCAATCTTCAAGTAAAATTCTTCTTACTAGTTACAATATATCCTGATTTCAATATTTTCTCTCCAACTGAGATACTGATAACAAGGGTCAGGAAGGCATTTATATGGTCAGACTCTGGTCACTCTTTGGACTGAAACCGTTCAATGGTAAACAGAGAAGAAACCGACTTACCTGAAAAAAGGTGTTTTCAATGGCTGTCAACTTGAGCCAGGCTTCGAGAGCTTACACACTTTGATCCAGCATGGCTACACTTTCTATTGAAACGATGTTTGCATTCAACCTGGTGATAAAAAGAGCAAAAAACAACAAATTAAATTACTTTCCAACGACTATCGGATCTCCAGTTGTGTTAATTTCGAATATTTGCTCCTAAATACACATTTACAGCGCTTTTCTAAAGCATTTCTTTATTGAAATTGATGAACAAATCTCTCGCAATCGTGTTACTTTTAAGAATTCGTTCGGACGTCAGAACAATTCCTCATTGCCCAACCGGTATCTAAGAGTTTATGGGTTCGAATCCCGTCACGGACTGAGATGTTCAATTCTTTGTCCCACGCTCACCACAGGATCAAAATTTAATCTTTCACTACTCCCGATTAGATTTCTCTACAGGATACTTGGAATAACACAGTTATTAAAGTGGTCGACGACAAATTCAAGTAAAATAAGGAAAGGGTGAACTTATCTGAATTAATAAGATGTTTCCAATATCTCATAGTGCACCAGCGTTCAGGAATTACACACTGCAATCCAAAATGGCCACACTTTCTCTTCAATATCCGAGTTCACCTGGCAAAAAGGGAGATTAAACATAAAACGAACTATTTTTTTCATCAACAAATTCGAGACGTGTTTATAAATTTAATAACAGACAATTCTGCAGTGACTTCTTAAAGTAGGTATCAATACTGTATGGTAAAATTATTTAAGAAAACACTAAATTTTTGTTGGCTGATAAATTTCTAACACCGGCAAAAAATATTTTATGAACGTTACTGCTGAGCTTTTGGTAGTACATTTAGACAACATTTCTCAGTTAACGAATAGAAAACTGCGAAGATAATATCTGGTCTATCTGAACCAAGATGTTTGCAATACTTACTTTGTACCAAAGAACATTAGAGCCACGCACTGTCGTACAAAATGGACTTGTTTTCTCTCAGCATATCTTTTTTAAAACCTGCATGAAAAATAAAAGAGGAAGCTTTGATATACTGACTTTTAAAAATTGCTTTAGGCTTAGGAATTTGGTCAAAACAATGGAGAGCTAGCGGTTCACAGAGACATTTAAAGTATAAATGCTATTCAGGCAGCGTTTGAACGCACAAAGCAGTATAAAATTATTATTTTTTACTGCATGAAGACAGTTCATTTGGTTATATATATATTTCCCTCAGGATGTACTCAACATGATAAAAGAAAATCAGTTATTTTCTTTCTTGGACTGATACTGTAAATGGTATAAGACACAAGAGTTAAGCAAAAGACAACGAGCTTATCTGACTATAAAATCTTTCAGATGTCGTCTGCTTGCATCGAAGCGAAGGCTGAAACTCTACAATTCAAAATGGCTGCATTTTCTTTCAATGCACGTGCACTCTGTGTTCAACCTTGGAAAAAAGAGAGCAAATGTCAATA
The DNA here is from genome assembly GCF_042242905.1 of Orbicella faveolata. Taxonomy (NCBI): domain Eukaryota; kingdom Metazoa; phylum Cnidaria; class Anthozoa; order Scleractinia; family Merulinidae; genus Orbicella; species Orbicella faveolata. The sequence continues at coordinate 23,831,452 of NW_028301564.1, read as the reverse complement.
AATGAAGTAAATCTCCTTTTATTCAATAGAACAGTCTTGTAGTTGTACAATGTTGCTATTTTCAGGCATATTACATTGTATTCGCTAGCCTGAAATCAAGAGACTAGAGAAATGCATTTTATAGTGGTGACTGGCTTTCTTTTCGCTTAGAAAATTTACTGCGAACAAACGTGTTAGGTCTGGGATTCTGGTGCTATATTGTATTTCGATCAATCTTGCTCTGAATTAATTCTTTATTCCGAAAGCTTCACACCCTCCCAGTATTCAACAATTTCTTCACTATGTGGACGTAAAAAATTGCTAAAAGAACTGGTTATACTAAACCACTAAGCCGCGGAAAATGGCAAGCGTAGCGAAACGAGGCCAAAAGCGAACAAGGTCATGAAATGAGAAAACGAAAGCGTATACTTATCTGCGAAGGGGAGTACATCGACGAAGATACTGGTTCACCTTCACAACACACGACGCTTTCTGAAACTAAAACGAACGGGATGTCCTTTGAGACTTCCTTATATACACGATTAAAATTCATTCCACCTACTAGAAAAGTGTTTGCTACATCAGAATATTTCATTGAGATTTCTGTGCGTCAAACAATAGAGCATACAGTTATATCAATAAAAAATATCGAGTAAAGCACGCACTCAGTCGTCAGTTATTTTCTTCTAAAAAAGTACAGGTATTTCAAATGAATTCGTTGAATAGTTTTCAAGAAGTTGACTCTTGAAGTCCTTTGTGATATCACTAAAATCCCCAAGGAAAGACAGAACATGTGTCTTCGGGAGCTTGAAATTCATCGTCGCGTTTTAAATGCACAACGTGTCTTATACTCAGTTGTGTTGTCATTTTACAGAGCCAAGCCCTGTAAACTGAAGGTGTCAGGTGTTTACCAAGATAGGCACGGAAGGCGTGCTCAGACTATTCGGTGACAACACTGGGACTGTAAAATTGTGTAAAAGCAAAAAATATAAACATACCAAAAATAATTCTGATAAATTTATTTAGCATCAATTCTGTCTTGAATTCCAAGCATGATTTGTTACCCACAATGCAAGGATTTGAGTTAGAGACAAAACTAGAGGGCCAGAACAATGCTTTTTCCTGACAGTTCCCTTGATAAAAATAAAATGTCTCGAACCAAATATATAACACATAGTAACGGTTTCTAGCCTGCCTTCAGGGGGCAGCCCTCCTTTCCACCCATTCATTATGACTGACAAGATTTTAACAAATTTTACTTTTCCATAGGGAAAATGTCTTTTTCCTGACCATTTCCTGACCTTTAGCAGGGTGTCTAAAAAACTCGAATAGCGAATAGCGAATAGTGGCGAACAGTCACGGATAGTGGCGAATAGCCGTCAATAGTCACCTCTTTAGTTCAGCACTGATCTGGATTCGTTAAAACTGATCACGTGACAAAAAAACAATAAAATATGAATGTGAGGCAAGTGCTCTGTGATTAGTTTATCAATTAACTGAAAAGACACAAACGAGCTGCTCTGATAATCAGTTATAAAAACAACAACATCTAAGCTACATCTTGCATTAATTAATTATCCAAACAAGCATGAGAATTTCAGTGAATTTATCACCTTTCCTTCTCAGGACTTAGGCCAGGGCCGACAGTAAGAAAACATAAAACACAAGGATAACCTAATAAAGACTTATTTACGCTTTTGCAGCGGTGAAATTACGTTTAGAAACACTTTTTGTACTGATAAGCATCCATGCTTTTTAGCGGGAAAATTGGATACCAAATTCCCCCCAATTTGGCCACTATTTGCCACCATTTGTCCACTATTCGCCACTATTCGCGACTGTTCGCCACTATTCGGGACCGTTCGCCACTATTCGTACTATTCGAGACTATTCGTACTATTCGCACTATTCGCTATTCACGACTATTCGCTACTCGGGTTTTCCAAACAACCCCTTTAGCAACCCTGCCTGTGAAATCGTGTTGTCGGTATTTTCACAACTATGGCGAGAAACGCTTACAATTCTCAGGCAATTACTGAGAGACATTAACATCTACTGAAATAAAGTGTATTTGGTCAAGTTGCCTTTATTGATCTCAGTTGAAGTACAATAGAAAAATACAAATTGAAATATATGTTTTGAGACAGGTTTCGAAAACGTTTTTTTACAATAACTGCAGAAATTCGACCTATCCTTGGAGTATAGTCTGTGATTACTGGTTGTTACGTATATACATCTTGTGCATTCAAAAATTGCATATATTTAGAAACTTTCTGATGGAAGACACATTTTACAGGTGGTCTGATATGACCTTCCTCCCTCTAGAATTATGGTCTACGGAAAGAGGATCTGAAATGGCAAGACTGCCATTATATATTGGGCTTCTGACGTCAGTATGGGAGTTGTAGCAGGAACTTCAAACAAAGTCGCTGTTTCCATCGTACCAAAAACAAATTCGTGAAAGTTTGGGAGAACCAGAAAAAACTGTGGAAACACTCGCCTGTAGGTCAGTTCGTTAACAAGCGCACGCTGCTAAGCTACTCACTATCTACAACAGAATGTGTAGCGACTAGAACTTCCTTTGCTTTAGGGTGTCACGTTTTCCCGTGACCCTTGAGAATTATGCAACCCACTCTGTAGTACTTAAGCGTTCCTCATTATGCGTAGTTTTTTGATTCAACTGAAAAGATAAACGAGACAAAATACTTGAGTACAAATATAACGACAAAAAAAAAAAAAAAAACTAACAACGGAGCAAATAAACTTCGTTATGCGTAGTTTTGTGTTTTCATTTTCGCCGGTGCTTGTTAGCACTGAAAGTTCGATCTGCTCGTTTCTACCGCGTTTTCCTTAGCTGCTTCACTGTTGTGAGCCCTGAAGTACAAAATTCTAGAATTCGAGTCGCCACAGTTTTTGAGCCACACACACACCCACGATCACTCTCTGGAAGGGGATACCCATATCACTAGGGATGTGGGTATCCCCTACAGTTTGGCATTTCTATAGTGCTTTCCTCCCTTGAAATTGCCTTTCCTCTTGGTAAGTTTGCTTTGTCTTTTTATCTTCTGTTGATTTGGCTACCCTGAATTAAAGAAACGGTAACAAGCAAGCATATTGAAAGGGATATCCATATCACTAGGGATTTGGGTATCCCTTACATTTTAGCATTTCTAGTCCTTTCCTCATTGGCACGACTTTCGTCTTTTTAAGTTTGCTTTGTCTTTTTATCTTCGGTCGATTTGGCTACCCTGAATTAAAGAAACGGTAACAAGCAAGCATATTGAATGGGATACCCACATCACCAGGGATTTGGGTATACCACTTTTCTAGTGTTCAAAAAACTTAGTCTTGTCTACTTTATTTGCATTTTTTATAGATGTCTCAGAAGAAAAAAACTGCTTTAATGGCAAAACCTAATAGGGGGGATGGTCAAGGAAAGAGCGACAAATAAATAAGTCTAAGACAAAGTTTATTTCAGACAAGCAACCGCACACAGAGGTCAGTCACAGCGTGAGACCTGCGTATTGCATGACGGCCGTACCTCGAATATTGATTTTATTCAATCGCCGAACTATCCGAGGTTTCGAATGCGCCCTTCTTGTTTAAAATGACGTGCATTTCAAGGGTTATTAATCGATAGGCACCAAGCGCATGTTCATACAAGGAACTTTGGCGCGTGAATGTGTTTTGTATGTCGTTATAACTGCGCACTCGGATCAGACAGTCTGTTATAAATTGCGACTATTTTCAGCAACTTAAAGTGTTTATATCAAGATTAAGCAAGTTTTAATTTATTAAGGCAAAGCTTCGTAAGAAGATAAATGGTTTTTCAGCAGAATTGTGGATGATTTCACTTGCCCCAGTCGGTGGTATTTAACGATTTCAGTGTTTTGGGTACCCAAAACACTAGGGATTTGGGTACGGCGGTACCCAAAACACGGGGATACCCAGATCACTGCGACACCGCCATTTTGAAAATCGTCGTTATTCGATTTAATCGCTTAGGCTTAACTTTGAAAGTCTGTACATTGCCAATTTTACTATAGCCTGCGAGCAGGCTCACCTTTGCGCCACACCCGGGAGCAGCGAAGAACGAAGCGATTCGGCGGGAAGGAGTCTGGTGAAGAGGCCCCAATCACACTCGACTCGGTGCGTGTTTTTTACGTATCAAACAGTGAAGTTACATGTAATTCGAGATGAATCAACTTTCAGATCTTCGATATATTGAAGCAGCGATTTTTAGGATCTTTTTGCACATCATGCAGAGAATTACTTGACACTCACTCGTGATTTATATGGTATTTTGGGGGATGACAGCCATTTTGCCGAAGCGCAGAAATTGGGAACTTTTCCGACAAAGATAAAAGATTGGAAGCAAACATAAACAAGCATTAAAATCTTACCTTACATTGTCCTTTTAACATGAACAAATGATAGGCAAAAGCTTGAGGACACAACAAAGACTTATAACCATGTACACTGTAGCAGTCAAGAGAAAACTGGCGAGTGACCCCGACTATAAAAAATGTTTTGCTTACATTTTTAAAACTCGTGCAAACTTTGATGCGCTGAATTATAGGAAGGGCTTCCAGCCCCCTGGGCATGAAGAGTGGAACACCACGACGCGAAGAGCAATTTTCCATGGCATTAAAAAGCTCCGAACACACGAAATTTAATGATCGGTTTTGTCCCCAATCTGTCGCCATAGTTGTTGCTGCCCTACATGCCGGCCGGCATAATGGGCATGAGTGAGTGAGTGAATGAGGGTGAAAATTACACGGGAAAAACGAAGTGAGAAGTGAGAAGTGTTACTCAGTGATACCAAAACAAGAGCTTAATTGCGTGACAACTGTCTCAGAAAACAAACTTTCCTCGAGGATAAATGGGATCATATTGTAACGCGCGCGGGCGACAACAACTTCCATTCAAAGAGTCCAACAGTCAACGGTTCAATTACTCGACTCTTAACGTTTAGCTTACTTGTACATGGCAAGTTTACTAACGCACCCCGGCTACTACATAACGTGAGTCTCTTATATATCCTGTATTACGAGTACATTGCGCACTCCGTACTCGCCACATAACCGTCTCCTAGTCTTCGAACTTGTGCGAGCATACATTCAAATACAACCGTTATGCATTTTAGCAAGCGCACCTTAACTCGTGCAATCACTATATCAATTTCATTACAATCTGGTGCCGGTATTCAGTGTTTGTGACGCATAACAGGCCTTTCCTTTACGTAATTTTTCATTGGTTTTTATGGCATTTTTTCGAGATAAGAATGTCCTATAGGAACGCAGATCCCTAATTTTTCCACATTTTATGAGCGTAGAGCTTCCTGCGGTGAAGCATTCCACCGTACAAAAGTACAGGACATTGGTTCTGTACAAGTTAAAGCTTGTCCTAGCTGTGAGAACGCTCGTCCGCCGGCGTCGACAAAACCAGGATCGGACCGGACCGGGTCACGGACCGGATCACGGATCAGATCACGGATCGGATCATGGATCGGATCACGGACCGGATCACGGATCGAATCACAGAAAAAACAACAACAAAGTTTTGAAGGAAAAAAAATCCAAAAAAAAAAAAACCGAATCGTTTATAAGATAATAATAAATGAAAAATAAAAGTGGAAAACTAAAATATGTTAAATGCAAATAAGAATCCCGAATTTGACGCAATGACATGTTAATTACAGAGAATGACAAGAGGTCATTTAAAAAGCCACATAAGCGCCTAAATTACGGCAAATTTAAATTGTAATGAACAGGCAGATGTAGTTATATTTGAACGTTAGTTGGCTCGAAGATTGCGTGAAGCCCCCATTCTCCTTTTTGAAATTGTTGTTAGTATCTGTAGCTAATTCTCGGCTACATTTTCGTGTCGGATGTGAGCGTTACAGTTGGCGTTGCAGTTAATGAGAAAACTTACGTACGGAAGCTTAAGGACATGACTTGCTTTAAAGGAGTACGTCACGACTTGCGCATCTTGAAAAAACTAGCCAAGTTTTTCAATTTCGTCATTTGCAGTCCTCGTTAATCTTTACCATCCTTAACGATCCTCACTGCGTTTTGATTTGTTCTTGCCTCTTAAGTGTTTTCTATCCTGGAACACGATCATTTTAAGGTTTTATTCTATTGAAAGGCAACTCTTTACGACCCTAAAAATGACTCCAAAAAGCGTGACGTAACTGTTAAAAAGTTGTTTCATTCTCGGGTTGCGTTATCGTTCACACTATCGATGTTATTCCTATAATTTTTTGTAAAACAGCAATATTTCCTTGAAATACAAATGGTTTGTTTCGTTTTATTTCAGTGCGAAATATCGTATTCCAAGTTCACATCTTGCAAAAGTACAGACTTGTCTCCAAAACGGAAATTGTTTGAAATCATCAGGTGTTTAACTTTTTTAGTGTTTTTAGTTTTTGTGTTTCCATGCTGACTCGTTTTATGACAGTTTACCTTTGATGTAAGTGAATATACAAAATATCATTTATCTGAACTGCGGAGAAAGATGTGAAAACATGATTGATCGTCGCAATTATATACACAACTTAAGCAGTTGTGAAATTAAAGCCTGAAAAAAAATTCAGGCCTGAACGGGACTCGAACCCGTGACCTATGCGATACCGGTGCAGTGCTCTACCAACTGAGCTATCAAGCCAACTGGGAGCTGGTTACATTGTGAGTTCGTAATATACCCATAGATGGTGAAGATTGCAAGTGAATATACGAAATATCATATAGTTAAACTGCGGAGAAAGATATGAAGACATGATTGATCATCGCAATCAAAAGCCAACAGCCTGAAAAAATTAATCTGTGACCAGCTCCCAGTTGGCTTGATATTATAAAAGAATAAAGGAATGTCACACCTGAATTAAATAAAACGTTCTGCTCACAGTAGGCACTCTAGTGTAATTTGCTCAACAGAATTTAAACTTTGAATCTTGAATTTTGAATTTTGAATTTTGAATTTTTTTCCTTGATCCGATCCGTGATCCGATCCGTGATCCGATCCGTGATCCGATCCGTGATCCGATCCGTGGCGCGATCCGTGATCCGATCCGTGGTCCGATCCGACCCTGGTTTTGTCCGCCCGTCCGCAGGGTTCAAGTCAAGAAAAATGGACTTAAGAATAGCACCTTTGATATTTAATTGTCTTAGCGTCTTTCAGCTTATGTATGAAGTAATATATAGATTTAGGCCAGCCTAAAAGCGTAGCTCCTGAGTTTTAATAATCACTGTATACACAAAACAAAGCAGCCAAAAAACATTTGTATAGAAAAAAAAGTTATAATTCGGTTAACTTTTAATCCTTGGTTAGCGTTAACCGGCTTCCGAACAATCCTGCCCTGTTTTCAACAAGTTAACCTGAGATGAGCCCGCAATCCAATCGAAAACCAGCACTTGGTCAGCGGTCAACTTCAAAAAAACACGCGACCTCGATAAGCTGTAAACTTGAGCCCGCGATATGGTCACGTGATACTGGTCAGCGGATACCTTGTTTTGACAGGTGTCAATTGATCATAACATGGATGTCCAATATCAAAGAAGTACACGGTAAACCAAGACTGCATGTCTCTGTCAACCTATTATTTGGAGTATGGCGGCCTTGTTGCGCGACTCCGTCGTCGTCGCCGTCGTGCGTAGCGCCCACGAGCAATACCGCTAGCCATGATGACCATGAGAAAATCAACTCATGGGTTTCCTTTTCTCTCCTATATGAGTATGGGGCTCCGCTTGGCGGCCCTTCGGGCCGCCGGAGCTCCGCTATAAACATGAACTATTCAAACAACCTTTGATTGGTTGCGCAAGGGCAGCTTTTTGCGAAGCTTTCAATCTCGTTCCCAGAGTCTTCTTTCCCCTTAAATAGTAAAATACTCTTTTTCTTTGGCCATCGTAGCTTGATAAAAAATAACACGCAAACTGCGGTGATAAACATGACAATAAAACGCATGTTAAGAAACAAAGTTCATTTACTTGACGTTTCCTATGTTTCAACATACATCTTCAGAAGTAACCGTCGTCCTACAGGCTGAGGCAATCAGACTTTTCAATGCCCCACTTTGCTACAGTAACGTACGGAAAACATTCCATCAGATACCTGGAGCCAAAGCTCTGGAGTCACCTGACGACCGATGAAAGAAACTGTCAGTCTCTTAATACATTTAAGAAAACAATTCAGAAACGCGACTTCAGTAACTTTTTAAACAATGAAAGATGCAATTGCCGCCTTTGTGAATTTTAATAATAATCATGTATATAGCTTTTTTATCACATAATTTTTTCTTATTATTGTGATAGTTGTAATTTTTTTAGGTAGGTGTCCACAATTAGTAGAGGGGACGCTTCCCCTCAGCTAAACATTTTAGACACGGTGATAAAGTTTATTATTATTATTAGTAGTAGTAGTAGTAGTAGTAGTAGTAGTAGTAGTAGTAGTAGTAGTAGTAGTAGTAGTATTAGTATTATTATTATTATAGAAGTAACAACTAAATTTAAATTTAAAATTAGTAACTAATTAACAATTACAATGACAGAAGCTGAGAAAAATTTGCATATAAACAATGCAAACTAATAAAAATAAAGCTTTCCGCTGCTTACATTATCATTTAGCTAGAGTGGGTTGTAATTCCCCTATTAACAGAGTCTCTTTTATCTTGCAATGTGTATCTGTCCGACCTTTTGCTGATATATCAAAGTGGTCCCATTTGAAGTTGTGACCAGTTGACGCGACGTGGTCTGCAATAGCAGAAGCATGACAGCTACTCGTAATCGATTTAAAATGTTCAGTTTTTCTGTCATGCAATCTACGTTTTGTTTTTCCAATGTAGAAATCCTGGCAGTCCCAACAACTAGCCTTATACACGACTTTTGACAGTTGGGAACGGTTGATCCTATCTTTATAGGGAAATAAAGACTTGATGCGATAAGCGCTTTGGAAAATAACCCTAAGATTACTGCAGCCATAAAACTTATTAATGGAGGTCTTCAGTTGTTTGGCTGCTACCAGAGCACTCCGTTTCTCCGACCACGTGACCAAATAATAATAATAATAATAATAATAATAATAAACTTTATTATTATTCTTTCTATTGAAGAAGTATCCGCACAGTATATACGCCGAGATGGCTGCCGAACAATCAAACAACTGCCAACTTTCAGATTCCATTCAAAACCTCCCTCCAGAGCTTCGCGAGATGATTTACAAGGAGTATCTCGCAATAAAAAGAAGGGAAAAAAAGGATTTGGGCTGGGGCAATGTACACGAGCATATTTCAAAACTGCCTTTCTGTCAATACATGCAGCAGATTGTACCAACGATAATTTGTTTTGAATATGCGAACTGCCGTTTCGAGGGTTGTTGTTTCCCCTGTTTCGAAAGGGAGGGAACTCTTCACAAAATATTGCTAATCCCACCTCTCATAGAAGACAGCATCGAGTAAAAGATTTTTTTAAAGGTATGATCCTGGGGTTATGATTGGCATTAGTTGTTCCTTTTTGGCAGGGAGCGTTCGCAAAAAAGGTGGGTGTTTCCTAGTAAAAAACCTCATGGCCATCAAAGGAATTCGCCTCAAGCATAGCCGAAAAGACCTCGCGCGTAATATCACGAACATTTTTTTGCCACTCAGGTGTGAAATATTCGTGGGCGAGAAACGCAATCAAGTGGAAACAGACGAGCATGTTTTTATAATATGCAAATAAAACCGTCTGTTTCTAAAAGTCAGTTCGAATCGGGGGAGGGGGTCTGTTATTTTTTTTATCAGTTCAGCTTCAAGTCTGCCGCGGATGTCTTTCTCCATTTCTGAACATCAACGTCAGCAAGCTTTCTCTTTGATGGTTGGCGAAGCATCTTTGCTCGTACTTGTTCCTTCAGCGCGTTATACTGTTGAAACTCGGAAAGGATGGTGTCACACTCGTGGGAAGACACTTCGTTGTTGTTCAGAGATTTGGAGAGCAATCTGTTGATTGTATCCCGCTTGGCAACGGCGAGCGTGGTAATCTCTTGATGTTTCTTTATTTTCGAATCAAGTTTTTTGCTGGCGATTATCAGCCCCGAAGAAACGAGAGCGAAACACCCCCCAACGCCACCTACAGGAACTCTTGCCGGCAGGCCAACCACAGACAGAGCGGAGCCAAAACTTGCGCTGGAAAACGCTGCCGAGAAAACACTGGAGCCGGCAGCACTCCAATTAACGAATTTTCTTGCCCGTTTGTATTTTTTTGCGACGAGGCGATAGTGGCCGACCTCGTGGTCCAAAGTATTTGAAATCTCGTTGATCTTTTGCAAGCGGAAATTTTCAGAAGGAGCCGCCAGTACTGGATAGATAGGTTCGACAGGCGGCGCGCTTGGTAACACATTTGCCGAAGGCATTGTGTATATAAAGAAATTTAATTTAACTCTAGTTCAAAAATAAGCGGGCAGCCCTTGAAATCAAAGAGTTCGCCATTCTCATCTTTAACGCTAAGAGTGATGCTATTTATAAACTCGTCTGTAGAGCAGTCTCGCAAAACCTGTTGCGGAGAACCCTGGTAGCTTACCTTTTCAAAAGGCTTCCCTTTCACATCAAACAGGGCTAAGACATCTGACCTCTTGCCATTGAACAGATTCCGTTCCTTGTCGATCAAATCACAATGAATAAAATATGTCGTTGGAGCTGTAAGCCTTTTTACGAATGTTATAGTCTTCGACTTTCGCCCAATACCAAGCAAATCGGCTAAATCGCAATCAAGTTCAATCGGTTTTAACCCAAAATGTCTGATTACAAGCTGGCCAACAGGTTGATTTATTGCTGTTTCCAACTTATAGTTATATTTGCCGAACAGACCTATTTCTTTTGCCATTCTTTCTAAACTATAATGCCCTGGGAGTAATTTACTGATTGATAAAGCTTTATCTTTGTCTTTATCTCCCAAGGTGGCTGAACCTTCTTTTTTCAAAGTGTCCCAGCTGTTGAATAAACTACAAGATATGAGTTTCATGAAACGTACTTTTGGAATCGGGTTTTCAAAATAGATAGTCCCTCCGTTCTCTTGTGTGACAATAGTTAGAACAACCATTTTATATTTAACAAACAAAATTGTGTTCAAATACAATGGCGAGTATGTGGAAAGATCCTGAGTTTCTGAAAAAAGCGGCAATCGCGAAGGAAAAGGCGTGGACAAATTTTTTAAACCACTTTCCCAAAGCGGAAAAAAGCCGGTTCGTTTCACAAGAAAGCATCGACAAGAAAAATAACGCAACCGCAGAGGTGTTTTTCAAACAAAGCGAAGGCTCGTTACAAAGCGTCTTCGGCTCAGACAGGCGGTATTGGAGCGCGGAAATGAAACAAGCGCTCGGTTTGGGAGACAGCGGAGGTTTTCCTTATCAATTGTCGCCGCTGCGTTCAAAAGTTTCTTTGGCTATCCCTGCGGAACCTTTCGACGGAAAAGCGCCAAGCTTGAAGAAAATATTCAACGCCGAAATCAAAATCTACGTCACGCCTGACAAATATTTCACGACAAAATTCAGAGAAATATTCCAAAAAAACCAAACTCAGGCATACTTCTGGAGCCGAATCAAAACACTGGTTAGGAGGGCCTGACGTGAAATATTGGCCGCAACAGCTCAACTTCGCGGTTTTCTGCGCGACACAGGGGTGTGGAATTTCACGCGAAATCTTTGACAACGGGATAAATCTCCCCCCGCAGATAAGAGCTTTTTACACCTTCCACGTGTATTTCACCGTCAGGCGCATTTTGTAGCAGCTAGGAGGAATTCAGAGCATGAGCGCTTTGCCCGGAGATCCGCCTTTCAACCAATTCAATAATCATTATGACGTTCCTTCGTACAAAAGGCTATGCGGGGAGTTCGGAATAGACCCTTCGAGCGATTTTCGCTTCACGCACGGGGAAAACCACGGTCTGGGAAGCATTTACGTATACGCGTCTGGCGCAATTAAAACCGACTATCAATACCCGGGGTGGAACAAGTTCAGCGATGAAGGCGGCAAAGCGATAAAAGGGGACTTGATTTATTACATCGAGCCGGGTGCCGCTTCTGATACCCAATCAGACTGGTTCGCGCCAAACACAGCCTCCGGTTTGACGCAGGCAGGGTTGGCGAGAATCAACCAGTCAATCGAAGCCTTCGTTTACTGCATTCTGGGATCGCAGGTTAATGTGCGCAGCAGTATTCTCGGTTCGGGTGGCCGGGCGAAAGAAGCCCAAAGCGAGTTCCTAGTGCTGATGGAAGACGTGATCAGACAGCCCGACCTGGCCGAGAGCGTGCAAAGGTACCAGCTCGCGGTGGATCAAGCGAAGGTCAGGCTCAATCTTGCCGTAGCCCCCATGGCCTGGCTTATGCCCGCGCAAATGACAATCAACACCGAAAGCACAATCGGTTACAACAACAAGCTGAAACAGGCGGTTTCCGGGATGAAACTTGGGGTAAACAACAGGTAAACCCGGAGACAAAAAAAGCTGCGCTCAAACTAATGGCAGGCGGCCCGTCAAAAATTAACCCGCCCAACAGCCATCCTTCAAACCCGATACACAAAGCCGCAACAGCCGAATCAAAAAAAGCCTCTTTGCCTGAAACTCAGCAAACACAACCAACGACGCAAAAAATAGAGCCAAAGGCTCCAGATAAAACGTCGCAACATGAAATAAACAAAACAGCTGTTGTTGTCGGTGTAGTAGGATTATCGGCGTTGCTGTTGATGGCTTGGCGGTAAGCTACCGCTGCTTCTTAAAATATTTTTCAAACCAAAAGGCCACCGCGGCAAGAATAAGCAGCCAGGTGTACTCGGCCAGAAACCCGACGACTTGGCCTGCAGCTTTGAATTGAAAAGTCGCAATCGATCCAATCAGCCCGGGCAGCAGAGAACCAAGCTTCGCGCCAATATCTTTTAGGCCTTTCCCCAAAGCTTTGCCGGTGGCTTTCAAAGCATTAGTGATTGAACCGACGACAGCCCCTATTGTGACCCCCGCGGCTAGAAGAATTGAAGTGACCGTCAAGCCATATTTTTTGAAGATCTCTTTGACCCTTTCCGAGAGGGGCCGCCCTCTTTCCCTTTCCGCAATCTGAGTTTGCAAACGCGCTCCTCGTTTCTTTCTGTCACTCTGCTTTCTGTTTGTCGGAGGGCGAGGAATGATCGCCTGGTCTTCCTCGTTTTGGCGCTGCAGCTCGCTTTCCTGCTCTTTCAGGTCGTCCAACGGTTTTGTTTGGTTGAGCCTTTCTACCATGGCGTTTGTTTCACTTTCTTGTGCTGCGAGTCTGGCCCTGAGTCTGTCAACCTTGTCTTTTTCTTTATCTACGTTTTTTTCTCGTTTTCTAAGAAAGATTCGAACCTTTTTCGTCATGAATTGCATCAATCTTAGCTTGAGTTTGCTCGATTTTTCGTCTTAAAACTTCTATTTCTTTCTTTTTTCTTCTATTTGCGAAGAGAGTTTTTCCGCCTGTTGTAGTTGGATCTCCGCCTCTCTCAAAATTTTGCGTTGTTCTCTGATGGTGTATCGGTCTTCGGCTATTTTTTCTTCAGCACTCGGGCCAAGGTCATCTTTGAAGTTTTCTGAAAAACTTTTCATAAAGCCTGACTCATCTTCTTTTAGAATCTTAAAATTGCGGATGGAAAATTGCGAATGACAAATATGCGAATGGTACTGGTAAGGGGAATTATCTTACGATGTTTTCTTAAAGACCTTGTTGTAAAATAAACCAGGTCAACTGAAACTGACTCTAGGCCGGGAACCGAGCTTCCTATTTTTTTAAATATATATCTAATCACAAAACAGATTGAAACATTTTTACGCCAGATCCAAAACAGGAAAGGACTTAATCGAATAATCACAAACTAGACTTTTCTTTTATTGTCAGATTCCTTGTTCTTTTACTTTATCGAAGGACTTTCGCCTCGCTACCCTTGTTTAAAGTCGATCGAACTTCGACCTTACCTTTATCTCTGGCAATCTTTGTTAACCTTTCCTTTGTGTGCTTTTGTAGTGAAAAAGCTGGTCCACCGCGTCAAATGGACAGGATAAGGCCTTCAGATATGGAAGGTACAGAGCGTTTCTTTAAAAGCGCTTTTACAGCTTACTCTGATATAGATTTCATGTAGTTAAAATAACGAAAGATAAAAATCGAATACAAAGAACAAACGTCTATAGACCGCCGCAGGAGGTTCTTTTTGCAGATAGAGCAGTTCTGTAACACTACTGCAAGGCGACAATTAAACTTAAATTTGGCGATTTCCGTAAAAAAGAAAAATCACGAGAAATTATGAGAAATAAAGAAAATGTTAAAAAGAAACCGAATAAATGGCAAGATTTAAATTCTGCAAAGAAACTGAATTCTTATGGCTCCTGATTGTAGATATAGAAGCGCTGAATTAAAATTCCGTATTACCGCACGTTCTTTCCAGCGAACTTCGTCCGCAGGAATTTTTACAGTCAAAATTAAAAATGTTGGTTGTATCGACGGTTAGATCTTCATGCGATTGCGTAAGCTTATTCATTGTCAGAGAAAAGTTTTTCTTCCAAAGATATTTTCCAAAGACGTGAAAAAGAGGTAAGAAAACTGAGTATGCGTCATGATTTGCGCGCGCATAAATTTCGTCATGATTAAAGTTGAATTATGACGCAACTATAATTACTTAGCTGGACGAAAAGTACGTTTTACGACGCTTCACCGCGGTATTCTTGTCTGTGAGATTTTCGACAGTTAGAGGCTTCGATTTATTAAATGTCTTACTAATTGGCTCCGAGGCTTAGGGGAATAAAACAAAAGAGACCGCATCGGGTATAACGGATGAATAATTAACTTCTTTTTTTTATTTCCTTACGCCTCTGAGCTAAGTTAGAATTTTAATATATCGAAATTGGCCTATACAACTATAAACATAGCATGTTCGAATCAAAATTCCTTTCAGGTGCGTGTTTTTTTCCCAAGTTGCTCATTTTTCACAATTCAAAGCACACAATCTTAACGTGGGATGCATTTCTTTTGTTCAAAGCATATTTCTCGTGGCTGTAATGAATTTTAATGTGGGTATATATAAAGAAGTGTAGAATGACACACCCATTTTAGCGTCGGTCGCCGTTACATTGAAGGCAAGGGCGAAGACATCTTGGTCGCCGTGCTTCCTTCAGGCAAGTCCATATTTTCTTTGTTTATCTCCGTTGAATTGAAGGCAAGGCGAAGACATCTTAGTCGATGCGCTTCCTTCAGGTAAGTCCACATTTTCTCCACTAGTTACGTGTCCTAGCTGCATGTTACCCTGGTCTTTCAATTTGATCATTTAGTGGCATGGTATAATAAAACTTTCCTCAGTGCTCTGAAAGCTTCGAGGTGCATGTATTTTTCGGTGACACCGAAGACTGTATATAGGCGAAGTTGATATACCGAATAGCAAACATTTCTCTTGTGAGTAACTGAATGGTTATCTTTAATAAAATGTTTGTTTACAGCTTGATAATCTGCTTGGTTTGCCGTTTGACTTTGTCATTCGCAATTTGTTTGGTCACCTCGGAGCGCTACCATGTACACTCTTTCTAACTGTTATAAAAACAGAAAATTCCCACCGCCTTTGCCTTTTCTCTGATATGAAGAGAACAGTTATGTAGTTTATATCAAAACCTATAACTAATCTCCATTCCTTTCCCACTGCAGTGCACCACTTTGTTGTGTGTTATTCCACATTTTGAAGGAGTTTTGTTAAGCGCAAGGCCGATAGAAGTCCGTTAACTGATACCGGCTAATACTCAATCAAGTCAGTTTTGCTTAAGTTAACCTTCGATAAACTTAACCATGGCTTTCCTGTTTTTTCACAAGAGTTGACCAGAAGCAACAACTGTATCCAAAGGAATTGACTTGGAGTGACAGGCGTCAATCGCCAATTCAAATGAAGTGTAGCACGACCAGCAATGGACTCCTGGCAAGTTTCATGTTGGCAACAATTCCGTTGAAGTTCAGATAAGTGGATAACTGTTATCGCTGTGAATTAATTGAACAAAATTTATGATCTTCGTTTCTTTGAAGATTTGCAGATAAATCCAGTTTAGGGGCATTGAGACGTAACATTAGAACCGGTTTGTAATTTAATAAACAATGTAACCGGTTTCAAAATGAGTGAATGTCGTTGGCATTTTTGCATGCCTTGGTGCTGAATGCATGTTTCGTAATTTTAATGGACGAGTCTCCACCATAGACTTCGTTTTTGGACGTATTTTTGCTTAAAATTAACCCACAAACAAAAGTAGCACGTATAATTTATTTCGTACTTTTAAGTTAGAACTTTTTTCATTTTTCTTACAAAGACAGGAAATCGAATACTGAGTCAAAGATCTTACGATTTGGTGGCACTAAAGTTTTACTGTGTTTCTTTTTATTTTTTACATGGTTGATTGCTTCAGTTTATCGTCCTGTGATTGTGCTTTTCTGTTTAAAAGATTTTTTTGAAATCCATAGCAAGAATCTGATAACTTCTTATTTATTGACTTCATCGGCAATCTCGTTTATTAATTCTAAAAAAATCAAACAAAAATTTTAGCTTAAGCAACTGACGGGCGCTTAGCTGTGTATAACGTTTAATATGGGCATAGTTCAATTAGAAAAAATGAACAAAAAATTGAAAAGAATCTCGGCGCTGGAAAAGATTTGCAAGCTCGTTAGGCTCGCTGTATTGTTATTTGTTCGCCAACAAGAGATCAATTGGCTTTTGAAACAAATAGTTCTTTGGTTAGAAAAATTAAATTAAAAACAATTGACATCAATGTCTGCAAGCAGTGAATATTGTTCTTTATCTCGGATCCTTTGACAGAAAAACGTATCGCCGGCGCTAGAATGTTGTCATGGAAATTAAACGCAGATGAATCTGATGGATTGACCACACACTTCCCAAGGTTGCTTAGAGATGGACACCAACTGACAACAGCAAACCTGGTTGGCCAAAAACCACCTGGCACCTGTCATGAGCTCAATGAGGAACAACGTTAACATATCGTGCAAAAACGGAATAAATGTGAGAGGGATTGTGGCTGCCTTGTGTCCCACAGAGAACGAAGACGATTAAGTAAGTAAATCTTGTTATCAACCTTACAAGTCTCTTATCTTAAATGGCGGCTGTCCTTCATTATCAACTCATTCGCTTACGCCACCAAGTGGAATAGAAATACATGAAAGAGTAAGAGTTGTTCCAAATTGATTGTTTAATTTGTGACGGCCAGAACATTGGTTATAATGATTCAACTCTCTGACTCCGAAGAAGTTTTCGGAGTGAGCAAGTTATCTGTCCATCAAATAATCATAAGTAAACCTAGGTGATTAAATATCTTAAGTTGCTGCTGTCTCCTCTGCTCCAGGATGACCAAAGATATGTTGAAGGACAGTTCAGGAGTTTCTGGATGCATTCATCCGTCAACCTTAATTAATTGAATTTCATCAACTTTAACTGAATTTTGGATGGCAGTGTGCAGAGCTTCACCTCTGGCGTACGATGACTATTGGAAAAACATCCCAGCTCAGATAAGTAGATAATGGTTTTCCTATCTTTACAGTCCAAGAGTGTTAAAAATCGTGATTCTGATTGCAAAATTGATAGATTTTCAAGTTTCGTACTATTGCTGTATACAAGGGTACGGTTGTCCTGTCCACAAAATGCCATAATTTAGATCAATACAATACAGGTGCACTGTATTATTTTCGAGAATAATTATTATAATGAGACTACCGTTTGTTTGAAAGGACTTTGAGCTACTTTGGGTCGAACTTTTGTTGGCCTAGATCATTTTCGCGTGGGAGGGAGAGGGGGTGGAGTTATTATGTGAAAGGACATCTTTCACTTTTCATTTTACGTTCTTAGCTGTTCTTGGAATTTAGCGTCTGAAAACGTTTCCGTGAAGAGGAGAATACCACGACGTAAAAGGTCATAAAAAGATTCATTAATAATCATTAAATCCAATTTTAACAGCTAGCTCATACTATTAACTAAGTTAGAAAGCATTATCCGTAATTCTTAGAAGCGCGAACAATACAGCCCATATTGGATTCCATGGGAATTCTAGCTATTTCATTTCTGAAGAAAATGCCAAAATTCGAAACCGGATCAAAACACTACTGTTTTCTGAGAATTTACATAGTTATCAACTGTATCCAACACGACTGTAAATTTATTAGTTGACAAGGTAGTGTTGATTAAATATTCTTTTTGTCTCTCTCCCTCTCTCGCTCCAGACGGCTGATGTATCACTTTTGACAGAGAGGGCAGCCATCTTAAATCGCAGTGCACTGTTGGAATCTGTTGGAAGTTGACTATTGAAGACATCAGATCTCAGATAAGTGCATTATTTCTACTCTCGTTAACTTTTAACGGTTTCAGTAATTTACGAAACAGACTAACTAGAGTTATTGTCTTGATGAAGAACCAAATTCTCAGAATTAATATTAACAACAATATGAGAAAATCAGTAACGAGAATACACATTTTGAGCATGGGACGTACTTAAGAGTTACCACTTTGAAAAACGAAATTCTCAGAGTTGACATTTAAAACAATATGAGAAAACCAGTAATGAGAATATCCATTTTGAGCATGGGATGTGTTAAAAGTTACCACTCAGTTCGTTATGCTGAAGGTCAACCTGAAACTCTCGAATATCATTTCTTGTAATTCATATTTTTTTCAAGCTCTTGATGAAGACCAAAACCAAACGTTGTGGAAACGTAGATAAGAGAAAAAAATATTTTGCTTCATTGAAAACAATGGTGGTTTCTTTTCGAGAAAAATTTAAAGGAAGAGGAAGGGGTAGTAATTAAGACATGACCGCGGCTTGTCAGTAAAATCAACTCGTAAATGCTCGCTAGTTTTCCCATTAAGCCTGAGATGAATGATACATCGAATTGTTGTTTTACATGTATAAACCCTTTACATTTGAGCAGTATTCTCGAGAATATAAAGTGAAGTATCTTAATTGAAAGGTTTTAATCTTCCAGTTCGTCACTTCTCATACATCGCAAACTACTTGTAAGAGTGCTGTTTGAGTACGACCGTATTAAAATTACTTTTAAAATTTAAAGTAAGATCGCTCTAAAAAGGGCTTCTTCTGTTTTGTTTGTGTTTCTGTCGAGTAAAGAAGGATTTTGAATCTTTAAAAAATTTTGGAAAAGCTGTTTTGTTTTGTTTTTGTCGAATAAAGAAGGTTTTGAGTCTTGAAAAAATCATGGACACAGCATGTCAGATATCCGGACTACAATAGATCGTTTTTACTGTCATGCCATAAAAAAAGAAAAACAAACAAACAAGAAAATGCTATCTTATAGAAGATAAATAAAGAAGGCACCTGCAGGTTTTAGGTCTATGCGCTATCCCAAACTTCAGATATTCGCCTAAATGTTTTGCACAAATTTACAGAGCCCAGTATGGTGCCGCCATATTGGTCTACCTACGTGGTAAACGAATCTTTGTTTGGAATATTTGCTCCATAAGTTATAGAGTTCCTGATGGATCTACCAAAATACTAGTTCTGAATATTGAAAGGGCATAGCACGATCAACTGTGTCAAGGAATTTGAACTCGATGAATTGCATACTTTTTGAGCGACGCGGGCTTAAAAGCTCAAAATTTTACGAAGAATGTATAAGCTCATTTAGCGCTTCTGCCACCGAGAAATTTTGCAGTTTGTGAAAGCCAATTTCTCCACGAATATTACACCCAAAGAGCCAAAAGCTTCACCAGTTACTAAGTTTCACAAGCTCTTTAAATTGTTGTAGTCAATTCGTGTCTAGCGTGATACCTTCTCCGTGCAAAGTGGTATGTTAATGAGGAAAGATGTCAGCAAATAAGTCGGCAAAGATTCGCCAATATGGCGGCCGGAAAATAGTTTGATAATCTGGAGCCTACTTGATTATCTAGGCCACTGTTTGCCTGCACTGCCCAAACCTATAAATTAACACTTTAATACTACTTTTTTTATTTCACAAAGGGGTAACAATCATGAGATAAGTATATCGACAAACGCGATCGTAGCTTTATGTCCCGCACTGCCATAACTCTAAAATTCAAAATGCAGTTGTTTCCAAACGAAGGACGTTATTCCGCTGAAATTTTGTGAAGATATATACTTTTCGCACCTCTTATGCCTGGTGAGGATAGAACTCTAGTGGCTCTTTAGGTTTGGATTTTAAAACTTGATGACGTCACGTGAAAACGTTCCATTGAATTGAGCATGGAATAAAGTCTCTTTATTCAGATCTAATCATTAATTAGTTCTACAATAATAATTAAGACAAAATCCGAGAGGAAATCGACCAATTTCAGTTTTTATTGGACAAAAACCTTATTCCAGAATGTTTGTAAGCATATTACAGTCCTTTTTGCATTTTCTAAAAGCTTGAGATATAAATAGTTGCCTGAAATAAAAAACGAAAACAATTTCCCATGGAAACGTGAGAAAATAAATTTCAAAGTTCACAGAAGTTGTGCAAACAAAGGTAACATGTCATCATCAGTTTCATTTCACCAGTAATTTCCAGTGCTTCATATGAACTTCAAAATCTGTTTTAGACATTTGGTGTTGTTAAAAATAATTTCCTTTGAGAAGATATTTGAAACAGTCGCACAGAAGTTTGCTATACGATGTGAATAATGGTACAAAGTTTTTTTTTTCCATCACTTGTTACTCGAACGCCTTGTGGATTCCTTCTTAATTACTTGGAGGGAGATTATTGAATGAACTTGGTGAGCAATTGTAAGAGGAGACCATAAAACAACTTTTATACCGTCACTGGAATTTTTTAACACGGGATTTGGCAAGATGACTTCCACCAATATCACAGTATACAAGCTTATTGAAGTGCCTTTGAAATTAGCTAAGTAGTTTTTACTTGCATAATGTTTACATCTATGGAGCCCTGAGTAAATTTTTTTTCCGTAACGTCATGCTTATGAAAGCACGTAAGGATACTGTTTTTGATACTGCAACTGACCCTCCACCGCCAACCCACCCCCCCCCCCCCCCCAAAAAAAGAATGAAAAACAGCCAAAACAGTGACCGTCGATAGGGGATTTCAGAATATATTTGGACATTGGCCCTTCAAAATCTGTACAATGCCTTTGGAGGATTAAATCTTTCACAGATTCGTAGATAGATCAGAAAGACCGAAAAGTTTCAAAAAACATTGCTATGACTTAATTTAGGTCTACAGGTTAAATTTCGCGGAGAAAACGTTTTTTCGCAATTTGCGGCGATGAGTTCTCTTTCTAAGAATAAAGTTTCTCTCATCAAATTTCCGTGATGCAATGTTAGCCGAAAACGTACCAAAGTTAAATTAACAACAAAACAAAATTGTACTTACTTGGGAAAAAACGTTTTGAATGACATTCCAATGTGCTAAAATATTCAGAAAATATTAGTTTTAAAGAATGCATCATGAATTATTATAGCTGATCATAGACCGAAAATTAAAACTGTGTTAACACATCGATATTAAACTGATAAAAGGTCAGTTAGAAGTGGAACTGGAAATCCTTGGGGAAAAAAACGCAGTTTATATAATTAATAAATGGAATTTCTGTCGTTTACTGAAATCGACTTAAAAGATCATACTTCTTGACTGGTTTTAAACTCATTACTTTGTTTTCAATTTCATTAGAAACTGCATGCGAAAACCTCTGTTTTTCATACATGAAAGAATGAATTTTGAGTTGCA
Source organism: Orbicella faveolata (assembly GCF_042242905.1). Classification (NCBI taxonomy): domain Eukaryota; kingdom Metazoa; phylum Cnidaria; class Anthozoa; order Scleractinia; family Merulinidae; genus Orbicella; species Orbicella faveolata. The sequence goes on along the minus strand of NW_028301564.1, from coordinate 23,809,783 downwards.
GATAAGAAATGAAACAGTTAGCTTAAACGACGATACCTACGCCAGGGACGACTCCTGGAACGAAAAATGATATTTCTAATCTCGTAAATATCTGGATATCTGCTCCGTACGCCAATCAGTACTTAAAACTTGCTCAAACTAAATAGGTAATGCCAGCGATCAATTCCAAAACGAAATTTAAAAAAAATTTGCCATCCCGACCTACGCTCTTCAAAATGCACAGGACCTGTTCATTTCACGTCACGGCTACAAATTGCACAAAGATTTAAAAAGCACGTGCACAGCCATTCTTCTACTCGATAAATCTTTTGTTTGGTGACATTTTCGTTGCCGTTTTATGTTTTTTTTTCTTTATTTGGGATTTTTTTTTAATTTCCACAATTACATCAATTGCAATTCTTTTTTTCAACAACTAAGTTACAGAAGAACGAATAAAGTTTGGTTTACAGAAGTTAACAATCACACCATATTGAATTAATTAGGAAAAAAGATTTTGTCAATTCTTATATCTTGATACTTATTTAGCTTAACGATTTTCCTTAATAATAGCGTTGTCTACTTTAATTATTAGTTAAAATTGTTTCCTCAAAGATCTTCTATTATCCTTTAAACAAATTCGTTTTATTCGATTTGAAATATATGTCTTTTTCAGTTTCATATTTAATTGCCTATATTCTTATGAAGTGGCTCAAGGGAGGTAACGTTTCTCTACATCGACAAGTCCACAAGAAAGATTTTCCTAAAATTACTACATAATTAAATAGATCTTTCTCCTCCTCAAAAGACCCAACGGTTACGTCGCAATATGTAAGCGAGAGGCTTCTGCAATTCTTGATTTTACTCAAACATTTTTCATTAACCTCATGCCAAAGAGAATATAAAAAAACAACCGAATTAAAATGGGATATTGTTTCCGTTAGCTGATGACAGGTGCAGTTGGGATTAGAAACGTAACCTATTTTACACAGGCGGTCATTAGTATACAGAACAGAATTCAACACTTTGTACCGAAAGGAGCGTAGATACGGTTCATTAGCAGCCCTCACTGGCAGAAGAAATGCCTCTGAAACTTGCTTGTCATCAATGCTAAATTCTTTCTTTAGCTTGACCCATTTATTTGGCTTTTCCAATTTTTCTTTTATAGGAAAACAATAGTCAAAGTCACATTAGCGCTTGCCTTTACTGTGCTACCCAATGTAGGAAGATTGGAAAAAAAAATAGGCAATCATTATTAACATAATATTTAGATTAATAAATTTCTACGTGACTGAGACTGTCCTTCCGTCCAAACCTTTTCGTTGCCGTTGCCGTCGTGATTTGCTTGAGCTCCCTAATGTTCTGAAAGTTAGAACACACGGGTAACTGGGAGCGTAGGGCGGTGTTTCGTAAGACATTTCCGTAAATTCAAATTTATAATCATATTACCTTTGTGGGATAACTGCTTGCAAATGATTTGTTTCTCCGCCTCTTTTAGCGAAATTCCGAGAGTAGTTAACGCAATTTTCCTGTGTTATTATTATTATTTTCTTTGGTGACATCAGACAATAAGTGTTCCTGATTTTCGTGAGTGGATAATTTCCAGCTAGAACTGATACGAAAAGGGTCTGAAGACAGATGTCAGCGAGACATCAATTCTAAACCAAATCCGGTGGTTCACTGCATCACATGACTAAAAAATAAATGTATTGTGGTTATGTTTGACAAAGGAAAAATTGTGACAGGCGAGAGAGTTTACAAAACTGTTTGGCTGCGTATATGCCAGCCCAAAGGAAAAAAATAGACGGCTTTCCTGCCAATTTCGAGTTAAAAACGGACTCTTCGTACATCACTTGCACAAAAAAGTGACTTGACTCAGCTCGAAAGCTCATTTCAAGGGCGCCGCTTTAAAAATTGCAAATGAGCCAACGGATAGTAAAGTTATATAATTGACAGTGGATCAGCAATTAAATCTCTTGACTGAATTAAGACATTGCCAAAGAGTCAGGTGATGAGAATAAATAATACATCAACTATGAGATATTGCCATGATGTCAAAATTTACAATATTTATTGCCAAATTTTCATCTTTCGCATATAAAAATATACGAGAAAGAATGTAGCAGCTAAGTATTGAATGGTTCGTACTTTTAAGTGGAAAAAATATCAAACGTAAGATTTATTTTGTCAAATCGCTCGCATTGTGGGCTGAAATAGTGCCACAAAACACCAGCAGCAGATTGTTTTCAGTCGTGGGTCGTGACGAAAGCTGACTCTATGCATTGTTAAAGAGGAGGCTAGGTAGAAGAAATGTATAATTTACAAGCTCTTTGCGGCGTTCTTATTGGAAAAGGTCAGAAAAAAGAATTGGACTTATGTGTTTGAAAACTTTGTTTAAGTTCAATCTTGACACCAAAATTGCAGTACATGTTCAAGAAGGGAAATCAATGCTCCCAAAATAACCATTGCGTTTGATTGAAGAATTCTGGATTTATAAATTACCCACAGACAGGTTGTAAGAACTGTTCTTGCGCATATTGTGTAGATTTCATCTCGATACAGTCGTTTTTTTAGATCATTAAATCAAGCGGCTGCAATTTTTGGCAGCTCGACTTAGCATGTTTTTTTAAAAAAACGAAATGACGACTAAGATGGTCAACGACAAAATAGGAAAAAATTCCAAAGTAATACCAGGAGTGCGAATTTAATTCCTTGCATGGTACAGTCACATGAAAAATGATAAGGAAAAACAGTACTTTTGCTTTAAGCGTCCTGTACAAAAAAAAGTTAAGGTTGTGAAGTTTTTAACTGGTGATTTGTAGAAGAAAAAGTGAGAAACTGTTGAGCTGTAATTCAGAGGTGGATTGTTTACAAATTCAAGAGAAAGACATCTTTGCGATTTCGGTGCTAACGAAGATGTGATTTTCCAGCGTTCGCCCCGCTCCAGTTTTCACGTATTGTTCCTAGAAAGCGATAACAAATTCAAGTTTAAAAGTCGTTCATCACTGAAACGTGTTATGTCGATTATAGAAATGAACTTTATTATTTCCAAGAAATAGTGATCGACAGCTCATTTCTCCTTTCTGCAGATGATGAGAATTTCAATTAATTTCAGTTAATTATAACATTAATTTCAACCAGATGATGAGAAAAAAGGAAGTTGTCAACTTTGGATCATTGTCTTGATGGAGCAGTGAATAGGCCATTTCCGAGTTTACATTGTCCTTCTGTTTGAAAACGAGTTTTCATGCAAAATCACTTTTGCTATGTATGGAAGGCAAATTTCACTCTCGACTTCTGAGTTTTTTCAAATTTCTTTGTGTACGATGACAATTAAAAAGTAAGATATTCAATACGCAGACACGTGAGTTAAGTTAGTTATTCATTTCCAACGTTCAATAGTGCTGCCCACTTTGTTGCAAAAGTAAACAAGAAGTAAAGTTATATTATTCCATAATGATTAGTTTTCGATTTTCCATTATTTTATTGTAACCAGAAATAATTTGGCAACACTCTGTTAGAAATGCTGCGGGATAGCTTAAGGCATTTTAAAATTATTCACTACCTTTAAGATTCCTGGAAGGAATATAGCCTAGAATGATAAAATATTTCTGTTTGTCGTGAACGGATATTAAATTTTCCAGTTAGTACCGATAAAAAGTGGTAACTCCATGCATGTTTGGAGCGTTTCTAGCTACGGTCTTGAGAGAGGTGTCGGCGAGGCATCAAATTCCCCCAACAAACCCGTTCTCTGTATAAAATGACTTACTATACACGACAAGTTCAGTGAGAAAATAAACGCACACTGTTTAATATGTCTGACAAGCGAGATAGTTTACAAATCTGATTTTGCCATCAGTCTCCAAAATTAAACGAAATAGAGCTTTTTCTACCAATTTTGAGTTTAATTAAAATATGTTTCTTCATACTTCAGTTGCACAAATAAACAGTGATTTGAGGTTCTTGATTTAGCTCGAAAGATCATTTCATGGGCACATTATAAAATAGTAAATAAGTCAAGTTAAATGCTTTGTCTTATGAATAATTAAGGTTTAAAATTGACAGTGGAAGGGCAATGTGTTCGTCACGTAGAAAATAGCGGTAAGGTAGACCTGAATAAACTTTTCAATTCTCAAGAACTAGAAATCAACATACAATTTCTCCTAGCTGTCTTAAAACAGTCTCAAAAAGTCAACTGACGAGAATAAAGAAATAAAGCAACTGTGTAGGATATTGTCTTGATATCAAATCTGACAATATTGCGAATTTTCTAGTATAAGTTTAGTCAGTGTATGAAGTAGATCTACAGTTCTTGTTCATTTTAGCATAAGACGTTGTTAACTTGACTTTCTATAGAATGATAATAGAATCCTGGTTAACGGATTTTGTGATAAAGTAGCACCCAAATATTGATGGCAACCTATCAAACCCAAAAGATACGAATAGCTTGTGTATATGAAAAGAAATTAAAGAGAGAAAAGACTTGACATAGAGATTTGAAATTTTTGCGCTCGTTCTTATTAAACCAGTACGGTTGGTAAATTAGCATATGGTGTCTCAGTGCACGTATTTCAATTGTCTAGATAACACTTACACTTGCCTTCTAACTGATCAATAATGATAATTCTTGTCAACAGGTTCACAGAGATTAGAGGGATCCGTTAAGAAAATGGGCTGCAGCACTTATCAATATTAAATTCAACCACCTTAAAATAAAGTGTTAAAAAAAGGAGGTGAGCAAGACTTCGAAAAGAATGAAGTGACGTTTTGGAAAAACATTACTTAATTTTTGAAAGCTATTTAATCAATAAACAAGACTTGCAAAGTAGCTTTCATCAGCATTTTCTTCTCTCAAACAATGTAAATCAAACTACAATACTTAAGTGAATTTTCGTTAAGCCTCTCCTGGTGTTAAGAAGGTGTAAGGGCTAATTAAAGGACTCGCCACTAAGAGCTCTTAAAACCTTCTACAACTTAAGATCATTAAATAACAAAAAAAGATATATAAACAAGCCGCAAACTAAGTTTGCGGCCAAATCTTGTGTCCTTGTCCATTACTTAAATAATTAAACAAAGTATCGCAATCAATAAAGATCTAACCCCCCCTAATGATCGCAACATGTCAACCCAAAATATCCCAACATTGCTCTGCGTAACATGTTGCGCGCGCTTCGCCACCCTGTTAATACGTGTTCCAACATATTACCAGCTGGTGGCTCATACTAGAGTAACACACCAAACACGTCGCAACAGGGTGGCAAAACGCACACAACATGTTGGGAGGAGCAGGAGGTAGCAGGGAGCAAGATGACTCTTTTTCCCTCCTTCCTCCTCCCCAGAGGAGGTAGCAGGGAGCAAGATGACTCTTTTTCCCTCCTTCCTCCTCCCCAGAGGAGGCAGCAGGAAGCAAGATGACTCTTTTTCCCTCCGTCCTCCTCCCCACAGGAGGCAGCAGGAAGCAAGATGACTCTTTTTCCCTCCGTCCTCCTCCCCACAGGAGGCAGCAGGGAGCAAGATGACTCTTTTTCCCGCCGTCCTCCTCCCCAGAGGAGGCAGCAGGGAGCAAGATGACTCTTTTTCCCGCCGTCCTCCTCCCCAGAGGAGGCAGCAGGGAGCAAGATGACTCTTTTTCCCGCCGTCCTCCTCCCCAGAGGAGGCAGCAGGGAGCAAGATGACTCTTTTTCCCGCCGTCCTCCTCCCCACAGGAGGCAGCAGGGAGCAAGATGACTCTTTTTCCCGCCGTCCTCCTCCCCAGAGGAGGCAGCAGGGAGCAAGATGACTCTTTTTCCCGCCGTCCTCCTCCCCAGAGGAGGCAGCAGGGAGCAAGATGACTCTTTTTCCCTCCTTCCTCCTCCCCAGAGGAGGTAGCAGGGAGCAAGATGACTCTTTTTCCCTCCTTCCTCCTCCCCACAGGAGGCAGCAGGAAGCAAGATGACTCTTTTTCCCTCCGTCCTCCTCCCCACAGGAGGCAGCAGGAAGCAAGATGACTCTTTTTCCCTCCGTCCTCCTCCCCACAGGAGGCAGCAGGGAGCAAGATGACTCTTTTTCCCGCCGTCCTCCTCCCCAGAGGAGGCAGCAGGGAGCAAGATGACTCTTTTTCCCGCCGTCCTCCTCCCCAGAGGAGGCAGCAGGGAGCAAGATGACTCTTTTTCCCTCCTTCCTCCTCCCCAGAGGAGGTAGCAGGGAGCAAGATGACTCTTTTTCCCTCCTTCCTCCTCCCCAGAGGAGGCAGCAGGAAGCAAGATGACTCTTTTTCCCTCCGTCCTCCTCCCCACAGGAGGCAGCAGGAAGCAAGATGACTCTTTTTCCCTCCGTCCTCCTCCCCACAGGAGGCAGCAGGGAGCAAGATGACTCTTTTTCCCGCCGTCCTCCTCCCCAGAGGAGGCAGCAGGGAGCAAGATGACTCTTTTTCCCGCCGTCCTCCTCCCCAGAGGAGGCAGCAGGGAGCAAGATGACTCTTTTTCCCGCCGTCCTCCTCCCCAGAGGAGGCAGCAGGGAGCAAGATGACTCTTTTTCCCGCCGTCCTCCTCCCCAGAGGAGGCAGCAGGGAGCAAGATGACTCTTTTTCCCTCCTTCCTCCTCCCCAGAGGAGGTAGCAGGGAGCAAGATGACTCTTTTTCCCTCCTTCCTCCTCCCCAGAGGAGGCAGCAGGGAGCAAGATGACTCTTTTTCCCTCCTTCCTCCTCCCCAGAGGAGGCAGCAGGGAGCAAGATGACTCTTTTTCCCTCCTTCCTCCTCCCCAGAGGAGGCAGCAGGGAGCAAGATGACTCTTTTTCCCTCCTTCCTCCTCCCCAGAGGAGGCTGCAGGGAGCAAGATGACTCTTTTTCCCTCCTTCCTCCTCCCCAGAGGAGGCAGCAGGGAGCAAGATGACTCTTTTTCCCTCCTTCCTCCTCCCCAGAGGAGGCAGCAGGGAGCAAGATGACTCTTTTTCCCTCCTTCCTCCTCCCCAGAGGAGGCAGCAGGGAGCAAGATGACTCTTTTTCCCTCCTTCCTCCTCCCCAGAGGAGGCAGCAGGGAGCAAGATGACTCTTTTTCCCTCCTTCCTCCTCCCCAGAGGAGGCAGCAGGGAGCAAGATGACTCTTTTTCCCTCCTTCCTCCTCCCCAGAGGAGGCAGCAGGGAGCAAGATGACTCTTTTTCCCTCCTTCCTCCTCCCCAGAGGAGGCAGCAGGGAGCAAGATGACTCTTTTTCCCTCCTTCCTCCTCCCCAGAGGAGGCAGCAGGGAGCAAGATGACTCTTTTTCCCTCCTTCCTCCTCCCCAGAGGAGGCAGCAGGGAGCAAGATGACTCTTTTTCCCTCCTTCCTCCTCCCCAGAGGAGGCAGCAGGGAGCAAGATGACTCTTTTTCCCTCCTTCCTCCTCCCCAGAGGAGGCAGCAGGGAGCAAGATGACTCTTTTTCCCTCCTTCCTCCTCCCCAGAGGAGGCAGCAGGGAGCAAGATGACTCTTTTTCCCTCCTTCCTCCTCCCCAGAGGAGGCAGCAGGGAGCAAGATGACTCTTTTTCCCTCCTTCCTCCTCCCCAGAGGAGGCAGCAGGGAGCAAGATGACTCTTTTTCCCTCCTTCCTCCTCCCCAGAGGAGGCAGCAGGGAGCAAGATGACTCTTTTTCCCTCCTTCCTCCTCCCCAGAGGAGGCAGCAGGGAGCAAGATGACTCTTTTTCCCTCCTTCCTCCTCCCCAGAGGAGGCAGCAGGGAGCAAGATGACTCTTTTTCCCTCCTTCCTCCTCCCCAGAGGAGGCAGCAGGGAGCAAGATGACTCTTTTTCCCTCCTTCCTCCTCCCCAGAGGAGGCAGCAGGGAGCAAGATGACTCTTTTTCCCTCCTTCCTCCTCCCCAGAGGAGGCAGCAGGGAGCAAGATGACTCTTTTTCCCTCCTTCCTCCTCCCCAGAGGAGGTAGCAGGGAGCAAGATGACTCTTTTTCCCTCCTTCCTCCTCCCCAGAGGAGGCAGCAGGGAGCAAGATGACTCTTTTTCCCTCCTTCCTCCTCCCCAGAGGAGGTAGCAGGGAGCAAGATGACTCTTTTTCCCTCCTTCCTCCTCCCCAGAGGAGGTAGCAGGGAGCAAGATGACTCTTTTTCCCTCCTTCCTCCTCCCCAGAGGAGGTAGCAGGGAGCAAGATGACTCTTTTTCCCTCCTTCCTCCTCCCCAGAGGAGGTAGCAGGGAGCAAGATGACTCTTTTTCCCTCCTTCCTCCTCCCCAGAGGAGGTAGCAGGGAGCAAGATGACTCTTTTTCCCTCCTTCCTCCTCCCCAGAGGAGGTAGCAGGGAGCAAGATGACTCTTTTTCCCTCCTTCCTCCTCCCCAGAGGAGGTAGCAGGGAGCAAGATGACTCTTTTTCCCTCCTTCCTCCTCCCCAGAGGAGGTAGCAGGGAGCAAGATGACTCTTTTTCCCTCCTTCCTCCTCCCCAGAGGAGGTAGCAGGGAGCAAGATGACTCTTTTTCCCTCCTTCCTCCTCCCCAGAGGAGGTAGCAGGGAGCAAGATGACTCTTTCCATGGTAATTTATTCATATATTCAATTTAGTTAATTACTTCAGAAATCCATATAAACAAGGTGCAAATGTTTTTATTAATAGCAGTGATTTTCTTCCACCTTGCTTTGAAGGAGAATTACTTTGCATTATAATTTAGCTGAATCCAAAGTGCCTTTTCTATTTTCAAAGCGGAGCGCAATGCCTTAAGAAAATCGTCAGTGAGAGATACTCTTACACGATGTTTTGGCACAGTGGTTTATCTTTTGGCCAAATTTTCCCACTATCTTACTGGGGAATATTGTTCAAACAGCATTAATTTCTGTTCCTTAAACCTCCACTCCCCTGAATGAAATAATCCCACGTGAGAAAGAAATTTCTTTCATAATCCTCTGCTTTCCTAGGAAGGAGATTTGGAGCGAAGTGTAAGTCTTAACCATAATCTCTTAATCTTTCCGTAAAAGTCAAAAATGGTTATATTTTGAGTAAAACTTCCTCCCAAAGTAATTTTCTTTAAGATGGTCAAGGTTTAGGAAATGGCTGTAAGACTAGACGGCTTATTTGTGCCTATAGTGTCGACACAGTGTACTTTAGTCTTACCGCTACTTCTTAACCTTTAACCCTCTCAGAGAAAAGTACTTTGGGAGGAGGTTTAACTCATATTACAACCCCTTTTTGAACTTTAAAGGACAATTGGAGGATTATAGATGAGAGTTAAACTTCCTCTCCAAATATTCTCTCTAGGAAAGTAAAGGATTATGGATGAGATTTAATCCTCCTTCGCGATTGTTTCATTCAGGGGAGTGCGGGTTTGGGAGGACAGGAATTAAGACTCTTCGAACAATCTTCCCCATTAAGATGGTGGGAGATTTTTGGCCGAAGATAAACTACTGTGCATAATGGCTCGTGTAGGGGTATCTCACGATTTTTTGATTATCTGACGATTTTTTTCTGGCATTGCCCTCTGCTTTGGGAATGAGCAATGTTCATTGGATTAAACTGAATTTAAATGCAAAGTAAAGGACAACGACACAGGTTTAACCGCATTTACCTTTCTGGTTCTGCGGCATATTTTTTTCTACAGTTATTTTCTAAATAATATTTTATCACAGGAAGGTGTGAGAGCTTATTGCCGTCTAATCTTTAATTTGCTCTTTGCACCTTCCTTACAGCAGCTAAGTTTACTTTCGTTATTTTCGAAAATCTCTCTTTTTATTCTTCCCTCATACAGACTTGATATTATATATTCCGCTTCATTTGTTAATCAACTATTCCATCGTAACTTACTATGAGGATCGACAGATTTACGATAAACGGAGTACAGGTGTTTTCTTAAAGTTTATTTCCAAGCTCAAAGAGAGTTTATTTGAAAGTGTTTCTGCATTTGTCTTGTAGCCAGTTGTTCGCTGTGGTGTATCATTGTTCACTTTCCTTACTATTCCTCAAGCCACCTGTTGATAGAATCAAATATTAACAGTTCATCAGAATGTGTCACGCACAATCAACATGTATTATTATGTGATGAACTGTCGGAGTGAGGGTGCTGCTGCGATACTCTGCTACTTGTTCAATATATTCTTTCCAAATAAAACTTACGATGCTTACATGTATAATGAAATGTTCACAAGGTAACGTTAGCTTTTGGCTTCAGAAAAAAATATATAAACAAATACTAAGCAAAATAAACTAGTTGTTAAATATAGAACTCTTGCTAAATGATTGCCAATTAAATCTCTACACTTTAAAACGTCTCCATAGTGTTATCGAGGGCAGATTGAACTGTCTTTTGAGTCCATCTTTCAGCTTTGTCCGAGCGATTATCTTTTTTTCTCTAAAATTTCGAGTGCTGTGACAGCAAATGGCCTTCTTTCAGCCTTCTGGAGAATTTGATTATCCATTCAATAGTTCTAAATCCCCTTCCGAAACTTCGGTGAAGCGAGAAAAAATGTCCCTATTTTGCAGACAATCTTCAACCACTGAATAGTAATGGGTGATCGTACAAGATATACCTTAGCCAATCAGAATGCAGTATTGCATTAGTCTAATCCGTTAGATTTGTACTAGTGATAAAAAGATTACTGTACCGTTGTCAAGCACAATAACTGTTGCTTATTAATTCTTACATAATGATCAAGAGTGATCACAATTAAACGTTTTCATGAAATCATTATGAAGACTGATTGACTTTGTGAATTCTTTTGTTAGAAAACATTTTTGGACCTAAAAACTTTAAAGTTAAAATTGTAAATTTCATTTTCAAAGTTAAAACTTTAACTTTGCAGCAACTATTTACTTCTGCTGGCATGTTGACACGACCTTGTTTCCTCACTTATGATCAACAACACGCTCTGCTTCGATCTGAACCAGTAGGGAAGAAATGACTTGCATTTAATGTCTTTTTTCAGGTTTTGTGAACCACCCTTAACAAATCTTAAGAAAGAAACTGACATATTCATTTCCACTTGTCTTATTCGCATCCTTGGATGGGCCGTGGCTCAATATTTCTCTGCAAACTAAAGTCGAGTGATACAAAACTTAAGCCCTGCTCCGCTGTGTTAAAACTTGGTTGGATTATCTCTTACAGAAAACAGCACCTCTTGTTAAAGATGGTTTTTCATGTTTTTGGTATCCTTAAAGGGACACAGTGGGCTTTGGGACCGCGCTGACCGGGACACTAGTTTTCTTACTTTGAAAAAGTTCACCTCAACCTGAAATCAAAAATACTCGTCGACTACATCTAGAAATCCGCTTCAATCTTCGAAGTGTTTTGCTTGAGTTTCAATCGTTTACTGAAAAACCAGTTTTTGAGTGGGCTTTTGCTCATCCTACGATAGTTTTTTATCATATTTGGTTAAAAACAGTATGGATCGTGTGTCTGTGATATCCAAATTAACTATGAAATCAAATGGTATCTAATGCGCATGTGCTCCAGCTGACTGTGTCCCTTTAACTTTTAATAGGGTACCACTGATTCATGCTTTAAAAGTATTGATATTATTGATAAAAGAATGTAAAACTGAAAAATCAGCCTCTGCAATCGTTTCAAGGCATTAGGCATTTTTTTAAGCTTTTCGAAATATATGAATTGATTATGTCGTTCTCAAACCTTTTTATCAGCCTAGCGTTTTTGTCAGTAGTCTGACATCACCAAGTCCAATTACATCCTTTGCAGGGACAGGGTCCGGTACTTTTTTTTTTTTTTATTAGGTTGCGTCGGTCCTTTCAAATTGACCTTGTGTTTTCACTGCTTACCAAAGCGTCGCTTATTTAACTATCAGAAACCATAGTACACTTGCCTGCCAAGGAGTTGAAAAACAAATATTGCTTCGGAAACAACATCAAAACTCGATCTGCTATTACCGACCAGTTAAGAAATAGACTTACAAATGCGGGGTAAAAATACAGCCTTTATCAGCAATGATGTGAAATGATATCCTGCTGCAAATTATCAACGACCTGTTAACATGTCCACGACTAAATTTCCTCACGGTTACGTGTTTGATTCGGGGTTCCAGTTTCTTATAGGTCATCGATACAATTTCAAGCATATCCTTAAGACAATTGTATTTGTTCAGATCATAGTTAATATAGGAAATGGTTAAGAATCCCAGCAAACATCAAAAAAGCAAACAAACAGGGTAAGAGTTATGTTGGAAGGTCTTTAACCCTGTATATCTTTTTGTTTTATGCTCCTAGACTGTGCATGAATTACGTAATCGCAATGTTTCTATTGGTTGGTTGTATGAGCACACATAACCACTCTTTGTATTTTTTCCACATTTTATGCAGGGTCAACCTCCCCTACCCCCCCCCCCCCCTCAAAAAAAAACAGCCAACAAAAACATACAACAAAGAAATTTGCCATGATTCATAACCATTTCCCTCTATTAACTATGTTCAAATGTATTGTGTTTAAATACCTTATCTCACTTTAAGTATTGCCAATGCGTCTCGAAACAGGATTTAGGTCAATGCTCTTTCCAGTATCTTGATAAAGTGAAGACGCAGGTCAATATAAATAACTAAACTTAGTAACTCCTTGTTAAAACAATCAGGAAACGTTTTGTTGTGTCAATTAGTTCATTGCTTTTCTTGACGTTCCTGTGGCAAACAAGCACACTCAAAGGTGTTTTATGAATTTTGGTGTACTTTTCTAAGCTCAAGTCTATGTTTTAGAGATTTTTTGGGATTTTGCAAAGTCTTAATTAAAAAAAGAAAAATTTGAATCGCCATATTTTTAGTATTTTCAAGCTTTTTGACATATTTGCAAAATTTTGAAATCCAAGATGGAGGTCCTTTTCAAAAGTACGATATCATTTTTACCTGACAACTTTTTGCACGAAAATTAACATTTCTAGATGATTAATCACCACATACTGCATATATGTTTTATCACTATACCGCATTTATAATTTGATGAACATGGAAAGAGACACTCTCAGTTAACCTTCACCCTTTGCATGTTCTAAAATTTGTTTGATTTTTAAGAACTCCATATAAAAGATGAAAAGCATAGACGAATATGATTAAAATTCAAAAGGTTTGTTCAAAAGTTCCAAAGCAAAATTTACACCTTAATGGTAATTAAGTCTTGAAACCTTTCCTCAGTAATACTGCTTGTAAGTACTTTTGTAAAATCACGGTTCCTGCACTGAGACTAGTTTCTAACTTCTGATAATAACGTTTTTCAATGCAATAACTTTTTACTAATCTTCCCTATGTCGAATCGATGTGACAATTGTACACTGAGTTGCTAAAATGAGCTTAGATCAGGAGCCATAATCGGGGACGGAGACCGTAAGCACGCGCCATTTCTAGTATTGGGGCTGTCCCTGTTATATAGGACAATTTTTCCATTTTTCTAGAACAAGTTGCGCCATCGTGTGCGGAAAGTGCGCGTACATGCTGCGAGGATTTTTTCGGTTGTAGCGCGTGAGAAATGGCATCCGAAATTCCCGACATGTTTTATGCTTTTGGCCCACAACTCGATACGTTTATGTCTGTTGGAATTTTGCTAGAGTATTTTCGTCGTAAGCTGCTTCAATTCGACTGAAGTAAGGCAGTGTCGAATTTAGGTATGTCCCGTTTTTTTTTTTCACTCAGACCAACTTGTGTTCCACTGCTTCTTTTACAAGAGTTCCACATTACTCCACTCAAAATTTCACGCATGCTGAAGATCAACAGCTTTTCCGTGACACAGCAAAAAGCTAGTTGGAAAAATTTGGATATTGCAGCGTTTTAGGACTTCAAAGTTTCCCTCCTCTTGCCACACGCTTGCGGGGATTTCGCCAGTCTATCGTCACCGAAAAGTAGTAAAAAATTGCAAGCCTGCATTTCGCCTGAATTGTAAGCAACACTTGATATTTCATCAAGGCCCAATAAGTTTACGTCTGTAGATACGGCTAGGCTTTGTTTGTGTAAAAATTCAATAAATTGTCTGTTGTCGATGAATCAGAGCGCCCGCCGATGCGTGTTTTGTACAGTCAGTAAACATGACAAATTGGACTTCCGCAATAATATCTCCAGTTTTTAAATATGTTCAAGGTTGATAAATGTTTGAGAACATATTAAACTGTTTAGCTGAAAATATGTGAATACAACAGGAATAATCAACAAAGTTACGATGACGCTTTCTTTAATCAACTCGAATAACGATTTCGATTTTGTTGGCTGAGTTATCAAAACTCCTTGTCTATTTTATTTTCGCAGCTGTTTAAAATTTCACTACGTTGAAGAAACACACATGACAGTAGCCTTTTGGCGTTGGTGAAAATTGTTGCAGAATCTCAGCACAAAAGATAACGAAAGAAATCTTTGTCAAGATTTGTTGACAATTAGCTACAATTGAAAACACCGACTCGGGCTTTAAAGTGCACGCCCTGGAGCTACTTGTACGCGTCAGACTTTCCTTCCAAAAACTTTTGCAAACTTGCCAAACGAGCAGAAATAATAAGAAACTATCAAAAACAGGTTTTGGTTATGATTAAGCGCTGTTTGAGAAATTCACAAATTACCTCGATACCAGAGTAGAGAGATTTCTTACGTAAACTTTATTCTTTAGGCAACATCCACGCGAGAGCCCACAACATGTGCGTGCATCCACGCGGATGTATGTCGTCAGGGTGGCGCAATTTGTTCTAAAAATAGCAAAAGTGCCCCATATCATTAGGTGCGCGCAGATCCCGAGACTTACGGTCTCCGTCCCCGGTTATGGCTCCTGCTTAGATTGAAGATTGTTTATTTTTTTACGGAAAACGACATTCCAAGGAAGCGGGAAACTGCTCGTGCAGCAATTAACATACTATGTAAATTCAAAGCTTTCAAAAGTTTTCGATTCTATTTCATCTATTTTCCATTTCATTATTACATTTCATATGTATAAACAGTAGTTTTGACACCTTTTGACCTGTGTACTTGTTTTATTTATCTATTTTTCTCAGGGTCCACTTTTTTTTTGCTGTTTGTTTTAAAATGTATCGACCATTACTTCAATTTATCATTTCAGCTACCCTGCGAGACTGGCGTCACGTATTTATTCTGGCTGGAATGTTATTTGTTTCTTGTTTGTTTGAATACTGACACAAAAACTTTATTCACGTGCAACAAACTGTTCTTTTCTTGAGAAAAAGAAAATACTCAAACTACACTTTGAAATCCATGTCAGTGAAACATCGCTACATCGAAAACATGACATTTCTCTCAAGGCTTGAGCGCACTTGTGCCCGGACATGCAAGTACGTATCGAAACCAAACAACGCTCGTAAATATTTTCAGCCACCTGAAAAATTAATTGTGTTTTCTCTGTTCTAAACGTTAATTTTCCATATTAAATGGTGTAGCAAGACACTAGTTTGCCCTAGGCGATGATATTTTTTTCATTCACCTCCATGTTTAACATTGTGCTTATATCAGTTATACAGACAAAAAAGTAGTGTACGTTTATATAGATTTCGGTCAAGCTTCGAACATTGATGACCAAAAAATGATCGTGTTTACCAAAGCGCAATTAGAATTGTCATGCCGATAAAGTCACGAGCTCTATCAGTCGTTATAAATTAAATTGCTTTTCGTTCTTGAATGCCTGACAATACTATTTTAAAATACATTTGATTTTGAGCAATTCCTTCTCTAAATGAATCGCCTTTAAAGTTCATTTGCGGCCTCGTATAAGGAAAGCATTGTTCGCACTGCAAGTTATCACTGTACTATTAAACTGGAATTGCCCTCGTAAATTGTCGTACATGGTTCTCTGTCTGCAGCATAAGTGGATCACTTCCTCAAATCTTCGTTCGCAAAGCCAAGCCGAGAGTAAGCTGAAATGCTACTTTAGAATCTTTGTTTTTCACATTGTTTATATCAAAATAAATTTGTAACAATTACTAGTACCACCACCACGTTTTTATTCTGTTAAATTTGAATTCAAAATGTCAGGAAAAAACACTTCAATTTTGCATTGCGGAGAATATTCGGCCGTTTCAAGTCGTCCTTTAAAATAATAAATTGCGATGTTCAACCTTTCACTTGATAAGTCTCAAACCCAAAATATTAATTTTCCCAATTGATTGTCATACATTTCTTTTGTTCTTAGTTTATGAATTTGGTAACATTGCCTTTGTAACATACTTGACAACGCAACGAGGTACGATGAGGTTATATTTTGATCACTCTTGGACTGAAACCGTTAATGGTAAACGACTAGAGAAACAAGAAAACGACTTATCTGAAGTAAGATATTTCCAGGCCAGGGTCCAAGAGCCAGTACACCGCAATCCAAAATGACTACATATTTCTTTGAAAGGGTATTTAACCTAGAAGGAAAGGAAACATCAACAAAATAGCTGGTTAATATTGATTGTATCACTTAACACTTACTGTTTTCACAACGTTCTTGCGAAAGTTATAATAATTAACACCAGCGTGTTGTTTTATTCTGTTAACTTTGATTCCGTTATGTCAGTGGACAAGTCTCCAATCTTCAAGTAAAATTCTTCTTACTAGTTACAATATATCCTGATTTCAATATTTTCTCTCCAACTGAGATACTTATAACAAGGGTCAGGAAGGCATTTATATGGTCAGACTCTGATCACTCTTTGGACTGAAACCGTTCAATGGTAAACAGAGAAGAAAACGACTTACCTGAAAAAAGGTGTTTTCAATGACTGTCAACTTGAGCCAGGCTTCGAGAGCTTACACACTTTGATCCAGCATGGCTACACTTTCTATTGAAACGATGTTTGCATTCAACCTGGTGATAAAAAGAGCAAAAAAACAACAAATTAAATTACTTTCCAACGACTATCGGATCTCCAGTTGTGTTAATTTCGAATATTTGCTCATAAATACACATTTACAGCGCTTTTCTAAAGCATTTCTTTATTGAAATTGATGAACAAATCTCTCGCAATCGTGTTACTTTTAAGAATTTGTTCGGACGTCAGAACAATTCCTCATTGCCCAACCGGTATCTAAGAGTTTATGGGTTCGAATCCCGTCACGGACTGAGGTGTTCAATTCTTTGTCCCACGCTCACCCCAGGATCAAAATTTAATCTTTCACTACTCCCGATTAGATTTCTCTACAGGATACTTGGAATGACACAGTTATTAAAGTGGTCGACGACAAATTCAACTAAAATAAGGAAAGGGTGAACTTATCTTAATTAATAAGATTTTTCCAATATCTCATAGTGCACCAGCGTTCAAGAATTACACACAGCAATCCAAAATGGCCACACTTTCTCTTCAATATCCGAGTTCACCTGGCAAAAAGGGAGATTAAACATAAAACGAACTATTTCTTTCATCAACAACTTCGAGACGTGTTTATAAATTTAATAACAGACAATTCTGCAGTGACTTCTTAAAGCAGGTATCAATACTGTATGGTAAAATTATTTAAGAAAACACTAAATTTTTGTTGGCTGGCAAATCTCAAACAAACTTCCTGGTTCTGCTGAGGACAAGCATTAAAATAGTTAAAGATTTTCTCTGCAAGATACTTTGAAATATATTGAAATGGAAAGAGATTTTAATTTATTAACTTTGGACTGAAACCGAAAAAAACGGAAAATTTGAGGTGCTGGACTTATTGTAGAGAAAAAGCGTTTCCAGCCAATAGCAAGTAGTGAACTTCTGATTGAAACCACTAAGT
Organism: Orbicella faveolata; assembly: GCF_042242905.1. NCBI lineage: Eukaryota > Metazoa > Cnidaria > Anthozoa > Scleractinia > Merulinidae > Orbicella > Orbicella faveolata. The sequence continues at coordinate 23,792,187 of NW_028301564.1, read as the reverse complement.
CCAAGAGCTAACGAAGTTGCTTTTCTTGCATTGGCAAATTTTCAGTCGTTCGTTTCATAAATTTTCCAGAAACCAAGTGAGGCAAGTTGCAGATAAATTTCTAACACCGGGAAAAAATATTTTATGAACGTTACTGCTGAGCTTTTGGTAGTACATTTAGACAACATTTCTCAGTTAATGAATAGAAAACTGCGAAGATAATATCTGGTCTATCTGAACCAAGATGTTTGCAATACTTATGCCGTGTTTAGACTTGAACGGTTTACCGAGGTACCAGAGTTTACTTACCTAGGTAAACATTTTCCGTGTGTAAACGCCAACTGATACTTTGGTAAATGCCGCAGAAGACAAAAGAAATTTAACCGAGGTAAAAGTTGTAATTACCCTGTGATCAGGCATGGTTACAGTTGGTAACCAAGGTCAAGATGACAGATATATCCGCTTGTGGGGACGTAATATTTCACTTCCCGCGGTGAGCAGATTGCGCGATTATCGACAAAGTGTTTCTATTCCAGTTTTCACCAGGCGATCATGGTAGATAACGGGGAAAGATTGGATCGATCTTCTTACAGCGAACAATCCGTCACGTAAAAGAGAGCACTATTTTTCATTCTCAGTATTATTAACAACCTTCTCTAGACAAATTTCGATCCTATGTTGTGTAATTATTGTCGATATATTTTGCCACCAGGGAGGATGCTGCAACGTATCCATGCATACTCTGGGTATGATCAAGCGGCTGAATTTTCGCCGTAATATTATGGAATGAGGTCCTCGCCTATGAAAATGATGGCACCTCAATTTGCTCCTGTTCCACTGCGGTGGGATCCTCGTCCGAGTTCGATTTCATGACGTTGATAATGCAGCGCGCGCGAATGTTGAAAGATCAACTTGAGTTATTTGAGCCGGTATAAACACTGGACGAATGTACCAAGGTTAAGTAACTTGACCTTAATAACTGTTTACCTTGGTAAAAGCTCAAATGTAAACACAGCATTACTCTGTACCAAAGAACATTAGAGCCACGCACTGTCGTACAAAATGGACTTGTTTTCTCTCAGCATATCTTTTTCAAAACCTGCATGAAAAAGAAAAGAGGAAGCTTTGATATACTGACTTTTAAAAATTGCGTTAGGCTTAGGAATTTGGTCAAAACAATGCACAGCTAACGGTTCACAGAGACATTTAAAGTATAAATGCTATTCAGGCAGCGTTTGAACGCACAAAGCAGTATAAAATTATTATTTTTTTACTACATGAAGACAGTTCATTTGGTTATTTCCCTCAGGATGTACTCAACATGATAAAAGAAAATCAGTTATTTTCTTTCTTGGACTGATACTGTAAATGGTATAAGACACAAGAGTTAAGCAAAAGACAACGAGCTTATCTGACTATAAAATCTTTCAGATGTCGTCTGCTTGCATCGAAGCGAAGGGTAAAACTCTACAATTCAAAATGGCTGCATTTTCTTTCAATGCATATGCACTCTGTGTTCAACCTTGGAAAAAAGAGAGCAAATGTCAATAAATGAAGTAAATCTCCTTTTATTCAATAAAACAGTCTTGTAGTTGTACAATGTTGCTATTTTCAGGCATATTACATTGTATTCGCTAGCCTGAAATCAAGAGACTAGAGAAATGCATTTTATAGTAGTGACTGGCTTTCTTTTCGCTTAGAAAATTTACTGCGAACAAACGTGTTAGGTTTGGGATTCTGGTGCTATATTGTATTTCGATCAATCTTGCTCTGAATTAATTCTTTATTCCGAAAGCTTCACACCCTCCCAGTATTCAACAATTTCTTCACTATGTGGACGTAAAAAATTGCTAAAAGAACTGGTTATACTAAACCACTAAGCCGTGGAAAATGGCAAGCGTAGCGAAACGAGGCCAAAAGCGAACAAGGTCACGAAATGAGAAAACGAAAGCGTATACTTATCTGCGAAGGGAAGTACATCGACGAAGATACTGGTTCACCTTCACAACACACGACGCTTTCTGACGCTAAAACGAACGGGATGTCCTTTGAGACTTCCTTATATACACGATTAAAATTCATTCCACCTACTAGAAAAGTGTTTGCTACATCAGAATATTTCATTGAGATTTCTGTGCGTCAAACAATAGAGCATACAATTATATCAATAAAAAAATATCGAGTAAAGCACGCACCCAGAAGTCAGTTATTTTCTTCTAAAAAAGTACAGGTATTTCAAATGAATTCGTTGAATAGTTTTCAAGAAGTTGACTCTTGAAGTCCTTTGTGATATCACTGAAATCCCCAAGGAAAGACAGAACATGTGTCTTCGGGAGCTTGAAATTCATCGTCGCGTTTTAAATGCACAACGTATCTAAAACTCAGTTGTGTTGTCATTTTACAGAGCCAAGCCCTGTAAACTGAAGGTGTCAGGTGTTTACCAAGATAGGCACGGAAGGCGTGCTCAGACTAATCGGTGACAACACTGGGACTGTAAAATTGTGTAAAAGCAAAAAATATAAACATATCAAAAATAATCCTGATAAATTTATTTAACATCAATTCTGTCTTGAATTCCAAACATGATTTGTTACCCACAATGCAAGGATTTGAGTTAGAGACAAAACTAGAGGGCCAGAACAATGCTTTTTCCTGACAGTTCCCTTGATAAAAATAAAACGTCTCTAACCAAATATATAACACATAGTAACGGTTTCTAGCCTGCCTTCAGGGGGCAGCCCTCCTTTCCACCCATTCATTATGACTGACAAGATTTTAACAAATTTTACTTTTCCATAGGGAAAATGTCTTTTTCCTGACCATTTCCTGACCTTTAGCAGGGTGTCTAAAAAACTCGAATAGCGAATAGCGAATAGTGGCGAACAGTCACGGATAGTGGCGAATAGCCGTCAATAGTCACCTCTTTAGTTCAGCACTGATCTGGATTCGTTAAAACTGATCACGTGACAAAAAACAATAAAATATGAATGTGAGGCAAGTGCTCTGTGATTAGTTTATCAATTAACTGAAAAGACACAAACGAGCTGCTCTGATAATCAGTTATAAAAACAACAACATCTAAGCTACATCTTGCATTAATTAATTATCCAAACAAGCATGAGAATTTCAGTGAATTTATCACCTTTCCTTCTCAGGACTTAGGCCAGGGCCGACAGTAAGAAAACATAAAACACAAGGATAACCTAATAAAGACTTATTTACGCTTTTGCAGCGGTGAAATTACGTTTAGAAACACTTTTTGTACTGATAAGCATCCATGCTTTTTAGCGGGAAAATTGGGTACCAAATTCCCCCCAATTTGGCCACTATTTGCCACCATTTGTCCACTATTCGCCACTATTCGCGACTGTTCGCCACTATTCGGGACCGTTCGCCACTATTCGCACTATTCGAGACTATTCGTACTATTCGCACTATTCGCTATTCACGACTATTCGCTACTCGGGTTTTCCAAACAACCCCTTTAGCAACCCTGCCTGTGAATTCGTGTTGTCGGTATTTTCACAACTATAGCGAGAAACGCTTACAATTCTCAGGCAATTACTGAGAGACATTAACATCTACTGAAATAAAGTGTATTTGGTCAAGTTGCCTTTATTGATCTCAGTTGAAGTACAATAGAAAAATACAAATTGAAATATATGTTTTGAGACAGGTTTCGAAAACGTTTTTTTACAATAACTGCAGAAATTCGACCTATCCTTGGAGTATAGTCTGTGATTACTAGTTGTTACGTATATACATCTTGTGCATTCAAAAATTGCATATATTTAGAAACTTTCTGATGGAAGACACATTTTACAGGTGGTCTGATATGACCTTCCTCCCTCTAGAATTATGGTCTACGGGAAGAGGATCTGAAATGGCAAGACTGCCATTATATATTGGGCTTCTGACGTCAGTATGGGAGTTGTAGCAGGAACTTCAAACAAAGTCGCTGTTTCCATCGTACCAAAAACAAATTCGTGAAAGTTTGGGAGAACCAGAAAAAACTGTGGAAACACTCGCCTGTAGGTCACTTCGTTAACAAGCGCACGCTGCTAAGCTACTCACTATCTACAACAGAATGTGTAGCGACTAGAACTTCCTTTGCTTTAGGGTGTCACGTTTTTCCGTGACCCTTGAGAATTATGCAACCCACTCTGTAGTACTTAAGCGTTCTTCATTATGCGTAGTTTTGTGATTCAACTGAAAAGATAAACGAGACAAAATACTTAAGTACAAATATAACGACAAAAAAAAAAAAAAAAACTAACAACGGAGCAAATAAACTTCGTTATGCGTAGTTTTGTGTTTTCATTTTCGCCGGTGCTTGTTAGCACTGAAAGTTCGATCTGCTCGTTTCTACCGCGTTTTCCTTAGCTGCTTCACTGCTGTGAGCCCTGAAGTACAAAATTCTAGAATTCGAGTCGCCACAGTTTTTGAGCCACACACACACCCACGATCACTCTCTGGAAGGGGATACCCATACCACTAGGAATGTGGGTATCCCCTACAGTTTGGCATTTTTATAGTGCTTTCCTCCCTTGAAATTGCCTTTCCTCTTGGTAAGTTTGCTTTGTCTTTTTATCTTCTGTTGATTTGGCTACCCTGAATTAAAGAAACGGTAACAAGCAAGCATATTGAAAGGGATATCCATATCACTAGGGATTTGGGTATCCCTTACATTTTAGCATTTCTAGTCCTTTCCTCATTGGCACGACTTTCGTCTTTTAAAGTTCGCTTTGTCTTTTTATCTTCGGTCGATTTGGCTACCCTGAATTAAAGAAACGGTAACAAGCAAGCATATTGAATGGGATACCCACATCACCAGGGATTTGGGTATACCACTTTTCCAGTGTTCAAAAAACTTAGTCTTGTCTACTTTATTTGCATTTTTTATAGATGTCTCAGAAGAAAAAAACTGCTTTAATGGCAAAACCTAATAGGAGGGATGGTCAAGGAAAGAGCGACAAATAAATAAGTCTAAGACAAAGTTTATTTCAGACAAGCAACCGCACACAGAGGTCAGTCACAGCGTGAGACCTGCGTATTGCATGACGGCCGTATCTCGAATATTGATTTTATTCAATCGCCGAACTATCCGAGGTTTCGAATGCGCCCTTCTTGTTTAAAATGACGTGCATTTCAAGGGTTATTAATCGATAGGCACCAAGCGCATGTTCATACAAGGAACTTTGGCGCGTGAATGTGTTTTGTATGTCGTTATAACTGCGCACTCGGATCAGACAGTCTGTTATAAATTGCGACTATTTTCAGCAACTTAAAGTGTTTATATCAAGATTAAGCAAGTTTTAATTTATTAAGGCAAAGCTTCGTAAGAAGATAAATGGTTTTTCAGCAGAATTGTGGATGATTTCACTTGCCCCAGTCGGTGGTATTTAACGATTTCAGTGTTTTGGGTACCCAAAACACTAGGGTTTTGGGTACGGCGGTACCCAAAACACGGGGATACCCAGATCACTGCGACACCGCCATTTTGAAAATCGTCGTTATTCGATTTAATCGCTTAGGCTTAACTTTGAAAGTCTGTACATTGCCAATTTTACTATAGCCTGCGAGCAGGCTCACCTTTGCGCCACACCCGGGAGCAGCGAAGAACGAAGCGATTCGGCGGGAAGGAGTCTGGTGAAGAGGCCCCAATCACACTCGACTCGGTGCGTGTTTTTTACGTATCAAACAGTGAAGTTACATGTAATTCGAGATGAATCAACTTTCAGATCTTCGATATATTGAAGCAGCGATTTTTAGGATCTTTTTGCACATCATGCAGAGAATTACTTGACACTCACTCGTGATTTATATGGTATTTTGGGGGATGACAGCCATTTTGCCGAAGCGCAGAAATTGGGAACTTTTCCGACAAAGATAAAAGATTGGAAGCAAACATAAACAAGCATTAAAATCTTACCTTACATTGTCCTTTTAACATGAACAAATGATAGGCAAAAGCTTGAGGACACAACAAAGACTTATAACCATGTACACTGTAGCAGTCAAGAGAAAACTGGCGAGCGACCCCGACTATAAAAAATGTTTTGTTTACATTTTTAAAACTCGTGCAAACTTTGATGCGCTGAATTATAGGAAGGGCTTCCAGCCCCCTGGGCATGAAGAGTGGAACACCACGACGCGAAGAGCAATTTTCCATGGGATTAAAAAGCTCCGAACACACGAAATTTAATAATCGGTTTTGTCCCCAATCTGTCGCCATAGTTGTTGCTGCCCTACATGCCGGCCGGCATAATGGGCATGAGTGAGTGAGTGAATGAGGGTGAAAATTACACGGGAAAAACGAAGTGAGAAGGCTAAGAAGTGTTACTCAGTGATACCAAAACAAGAGCTTAATTGCGTGACAACTGTCTCAGAAAACAAACTTTCCTCGAGGATAAATGGGATCATATTGTAACGCGCGCGGGCGACAACAACTTCCATTCAAAGAGTCCAACAGTCAACGGTTCAATTACTCGACTCTTAACGTTTAGCTTACTTGTACATGGCAAGTTTACTAACGCACCCCGGCTACTACATAACGTGAGTCTCTTATATATCCTGTATTACGAGTACATTGCGCACTCCGTACTCGCCACATAACCGTCTCCTAGTCTTCGAACTTGTGCGAGCATACATTCAAATACAACCGTTATGCATCTTAGTAAGCGCACCTTAACTCGTGCAATCACTATATCAATTTCATTACAATCTGGTGCCGGTATTCAGTGTTTGTGACGCATAACAGGCCTTTCCTTTACGTATTTTTTCATTGGTTTTCATGGCATTTTTTCGAGATAAGAATGTCCTATAGGAACGCAGATCCCTAATTTTTCCACATTTTATGAGCGTAGAGCTTCCTGCGGTGAAGCATTCCACCGTACAAAAGTACAGGACATTGGTTCTGTACAAGTTAAAGCTTGTCCTAGCTGTGAGAACGCTCGTCCGCCGGCGTCGACAAAGCCAGGATCGGACCGGACCGGGTCACGGACCGGATCACGGATCAGATCACGGATCGGATCATGGATCGGATCACGGACCGGATCACGGATCGAATCACAGAAAAAACAACAACAAAGTTTTGAAGGAAAAAAAATCCAAAAAAAAAAAACCGAATCGTTTATAAGATAATAATAAATGAAAAATAAAAGCGGAAAACTAAAATATGTTAAATGCAAATAAGAATCCCGAATTTGACGCAATGACATGTTAATTACAGAGAATGACAAGAGGTCATTTAAAAAGCCACATAAGCGCCTAATTTACGGCAAATTTAAATTGTAATGAACAGGCAGATGTAGTTATATTTGAACGTTAGTTGGCTCGAAGATTGCGTGAAGCCCCCATTCTCCTTTTTGAAATTGTTGTTAGTATCTGTAGCTAATTCTCGGCTACATTTTCGTGTCGGATGTGAGCGTTACAGTTGGCGTTGCAGTTAATGAGAAAACTTACGTACGGAAGCTTAAGGACATGACTTGCTTTAAAGGAGTACGTCACGACTTGCGCATCTTGAAAAAACTAGCCAAGTTTTTCAATTTCGTCATTTGCAGTCCTCGTTAATCTTTACCATCCTTAACGATCCTCACTGCGTTTTGATTTGTTCTTGCCTCTTAAGTGTTTTCTATCCTGGAACACGATCATTTTAAGGTTTTATTCTATTGAAAGGCAACTCTTTACGACCCTAAAAATGACTCCAAAAAGCGTGACGTAACTGTTAAAAAGTTGTTTCATTCTCGGGTTGCGTTATCGTTCACACTATCGATGTTATTCCTATAATTTTTTGTAAAACAGCAATATTTCCTTGAAATACAAATGGTTTGTTTCGTTTTATTTCAGTGCGAAATATCGTATTCCAAGTTCACATCTTGCAAAAGTACAGACTTGTCTCCAAAACGGAAATTGTTTGAAATCATCAGGTGTTTAACTTTTTTAGTGTTTTTAGTTTTTGTGTTTCCATGCTGACTCGTTTTATGACAGTTTACCTTTGATGTAAGTGAATATACAAAATATCATTTATCTGAACTGCGGAGAAAGATGTGAAAACATGATTGATCGTCGCAATTATATACACAACTTAAGCAGTTGTGAAATTAAAGCCTGAAAAAAAATTCAGGCCTGAACGGGACCCGAACCCATGACCTATGCGATACCGGTGCAGTGCTCTACCAACTGAGCTATCAAGCCAACTGGGAACTGGTTACATTGTGAGTTCGTAATATACCCATAGATGGTGAAGATTGCAAGTGAATATACGAAATATCATATAGTTGAACTGCGGAGAAAGATATGAAGACATGATTGATCATCGCAATCAAAAGCCAACAGCCTGAAAAAATTCATCTGTGACCAGCTCCCAGTTGGCTTGATATTATAAAAGAATAAAGGAATGTCACATAAAACGTTCTGCTCACAGTAGGCACTCTAGTGTAATTTGCTCAACAGAATTTAAACTTTGAATCTTGAATTTTGAATTTTGAATTTTGAATTTTTTTCCTTGATCCGATCCGTGATCCGATCCGTGATCCGATCCGTGATCCGATCTGTGATCCGATCTGTGATCCGATCCGTGATCCGATCCGTGGTCCGATCCGCGATCCGATCCGTGATCCGATCCGTGATCCGATCCGTGATCCGATCCGTGATCCGATCCGTGGCGCGATCCGTGATCCGATCCGTGGTCCGATCCGACCCTGGTTTTGTCCGCCCGTCCGCAGGGTTCAAGTCAAGAAAAATGGACTTAAGAATAGCACCTTTGATATTTAATTGTCTTAGCGTCTTTCAGCTTATGTATGAAGTAATATATAGATTTAGGCCAGCCTAAAAGCGTAGCTCCTGCGTTTTAATAATCACTGTATACACAAAACAAAGCAGCCAAAAAACATTTGTATAGAAAAAAAAGTTATAATTCGGTTAACTTTTAATCCTTGGTTAGCGTTAACCGGCTTCCGAACAATCCTGCCCTGTTTTCAACAAGTTAACCTGAGATGAGCCCGCAATCCAATCGAAAACCAGCACTTGGTCAGCGGTCAACTTCAAAAAAACACGCGACCTCGATAAGCTGTAAACTTGAGCCCGCGATATGGTCACGTGATACTGGTCAGCGGATACCTTGTTTTGACAGGTGTCAATTGATCATAACATGGATGTCCAATATCAAAGAAGTACACGGTAAACCAAGACTGCATGTCTCTGTCAACCTATTATTTGGAGTATGGCGGCCTTGTTGCGCGACTCCGTCGTCGTCGCCGTCGTGCGTACGCGCCCACGAGCAATACCGCTAGCCATGATGACCATGAGAAAATCAACTCATGGGTTTCCTTTTCTCTCCTATATGAGTATGGGGCTCCGCTTGGCGGCCCTTCGGGCCGCCGGAGCTCCGCTATAAACATGAACTATTCAAACAACCTTTGATTGGTTGCGCAAGGGCAGCTTTTTGCGAAGCTTCCAATCTCGTTCCCAGAGTCTTCTTTCCCCTTAAATAGTAAAATACTCTTTTTCTTTGGCCATCGTCGCTTGATAAAAAATAACACGCAAACTGCGGTGATAAACATGACAATAAAACGCATGTTAAGAAACAAAGTTCATTTACTTGACGTTTCCTATGTTTCAACATACATCTTCAGAAGTAACCGTCGTCCTACAGGCTGAGGCAATCAGACTTTTCAATGCCCCACTTTGCTACAGTAACGTACGGAAAACATTCCATCAGATACCTGGAGCCAAAGCTCTGGAGTCACCTGACGACCGATGAAAGAAACTGTCAGTCTCTTAATACATTTAAGAAAACAATTCAGAAACGCGACTTCAGTAACTTTTTAAACAATGAAAGATGCAATTGCTGCCTTTGTGAATTTTAATAATAATCATGTATATAGCTTTTTTATCACATAATTTTTTCTTATTATTGTGATAGTTGTAATTTTTTTAGGTAGGTGTCCACAATTAGTAGAGGGGACGCTTCCCCTCAGCTAAACATTTTAGACACAGTGATAAAGTTTATTATTATTATTATTATTATTATTATTATTATTATTAGTATTAGTATTATTATTATTATTATTATTATTATTATTATAGAAGTAACAACTAAATTTAAATTTAAAATTAGTAACTAATTAACAATTACAATGACAGAAGCTGAGAAAAATTTGCATATAAACAATGTAAACTAATAAAGATAAAGCTTTCCGCTGCTTACATTATCATTTAGCTAGAGTGGGTTGTAATTCCCCTATTAACAGAGTCTCTTTTATCTTGCAATGTGTATCTGTCCGACCTTTTGCTGATATATCAAAGTGGTCCCATTTGAAGTTGTGACCAGTTGACGCGACGTGGTCTGCAATAGCAGAAGCATGACAGTTACTCGTAATCGATTTAAAATGTTCAGTTTTTCTGTCATGCAATCTACGTTTTGTTTTTCCAATGTAGAAATCCTGGCAGTCCCAACAACTAGCCTTATACACGACTTTTGACAGTTGGGAACGGTTGATCCTATCTTTATAGGGAAATAAAGACTTGATGCGATAAGCGCTTTGGAAAATAACCCTAAGATTACTGCAGCCATAAAACTTATTAATGGAGGTCTTCAGTTGTATGGCTGCTACCAGAGCACTCCGTTTCTCCGACCACGTGACCAAATAATAATAATAATAATAATAAACTTTATTATTATTCTTTCTATTGAAGAAGTATCCGCACAGTATATACGCCGAGATGGCTGCCGAACAATCAAACAACTGCCAACTTTCAGATTCCATTCAAAACCTCCCTCCAGAGCTTCGCGAGATGATTTACAAGGAGTATCTCGCAATAAAAAGAAGGGAAAAAAAGGATTTGGGCTGGGGCAATGTACACGAGCATATTTCAAAACTGCCTTTCTGTCAATACATGCAGCAGATTGTACCAGCGATAATTTGTTTTGAATATGCGAACTGCCGTTTCGAGGGTTGTTGTTTCCCCTGTTTCGAAAGGGAGGGAACTCTTCATAAAATATTGCTAATCCCACCTCTCATAGAAGACAGCATCGAGTAAAAGAATTTTTTAAAGGTATGATCCTGGGGTTATGATTGGCATGAGTGGTTCCTTTTTGGCAGGGAGCGTTCGCAAAAAAGGTGGGTGTTTCCTAGTAAAAAACCTCATGGCCATCAAAGGAATTCGCCTCAAGCATAGCCGAAACGACCTCGCGCGTAATATCACGAACATTTTTTTGCCACTCAGGTGTGAAATATTCGTGGGCGAGAAACGCAATCAAGTGGAAACAGACGAGCATGTTTTTATAATATGCAAATAAAACCGTCTGTTTCTAAAAGTCAGTTCGAATCGGGGGAGGGGGTCTGTTATTTTTTTTTATCAGTTCAGCTTCAAGTCTGCCGCGGATGTCTTTCTCCAGTTTCTGAACATCAACGTCAGCAAGCTTTCTCTTTGATGGTTGGCGAAGCATCTTTGCTCGTACTTGTTCCTTCAGCGCGTTATACTGTTGAAACTCGGAAAGGATGGTGTCACACTCGTGGGAAGACACTTCGTTGTTGTTCAGAGATTTGGAGAGCAATCTGTTGATTGTATCCCGCTTGGCAACGGCGAGCGTGGTAATCTCTTGATGTTTCTTTATTTTCGAATCAAGTTTTTTGCTGGCGATTATCAGCCCCGAAGAAACGAGAGCGAAACACCCCCCAACGCCGCCTACAGGAACTGTTGCCGGCAGGCCAACCACAGACGGAGCGGAGCCAAAACTTGCGCTGGAAAACGCTGCCGAGAAAACACTGGAGCCGGCAGCACTCCAATTAACGAATTTTCTTGCCCGTTTGTATTTTTTTGCGACGAGGCGATAGTGGCCGACCTCGTGGTCCAAAGTATTTGAAATCTCGTTGATCTTTTGCAAGCGGAAATTTTCAGAAGGAGCCGCCAGTACTGGATAGATAGGTTCGACAGGCGGCGCGCTTGGTAACACATTTGCCGAAGGCATTGTGTATATAAAGAAATTTAATTTAACTCTAGTTCAAAAATAAGCGGGCAGCCCTTGAAATCAAAGAGTTCGCCATTCTCATCTTTAACGCTAAGAGTGATGCTATTTATAAACTCGTCTGTACAGCAGTCTCGCAAAACCTGTTGCGGAGAACCCTAGTAGCTTACCTTTTCAAAAGGCTTCCCTTTCACATCAAACAGGGCTAAGACATCTGACCTCTTGCCATTGAACAGATTCCGTTCTTTGTCGATCAAATCACAATGAATAAAATATGTCGTTGGAGCTGTAAGCCTTTTTACGAATGTTATAGTCTTCGACTTTCGCCCAATACCAAGCAAATCGGCTAAATCGCAATCAAGTTCAATCGGTTTTAACCCAAAATGTCTGATTACAAGCTGGCCAACAGGTTGATTTATTGCTGTTTCCAACTTATAGTTATATTTGCCGAACAGACCTATTTCTTTTGCCATTCTTTCTAAACTATAATGCCCTGGGAGTAATTTACTGATTGATAAAGCTTTATCTTTGTCTTTATCTCCCAAGGTGGCTGAACCATCTTTTTTCAAAGTGTCCCAGCTGTTGAATAAACTACAAGATATGAGTTTCATGAAACGTACTTTTGGAATCGGGTTTTCAAAATAGATAGTCCCTCCGTTCTCTTGTGTGACAATAGTTAGAACAACCATTTTATATTTAACAAACAAAATTGTGTTCAAATACAATGGCGAATATGTGGAAAGATCCTGAGTTTCTGAAAAAAGCGGCAATCGCGAAGGAAAAGGCGTAGACAAATTTTTTAAACCACTTTCCCAAAGCGGAAAAAAGCCGGTTCGTTTCACAAGAAAGCATCGAAAAGAAAAATAACGCAACCGCAGAGGTGTTTTTCAAACAAAGCGAAGGCTCGTTACAAAGCGTCTTCGGCTCAGACAGGCGGTATTGGAGCGCGGAAATGAAACAAGCGCTCGGTTTGGGAGACAGCGGAGGTTTTCCTTATCAATTGTCGCCGCTGCGTTCAAAAGTTTCTTTGGCTATCCCTGCGGAACCTTTCGACGGAAAAGCGCCAAGCTTGAAGAAAATATTCAACGCCGAAATCAAAATCTACGTCACGCCTGACAAATATTTCACGACAAAATTCAGAGAAATATTCCAAAAAAACCAAACTCAGGCATACTTCTGGAGCCGAATCAAAACACTGGTTAGGAGGGCCTGACGTGAAATATTGGCCGCAACAGCTCAACTTCGCGGTTTTCTGCGCGACACAGGGGTGTGGAATTTCACGCGAAATCTTTGACAACGGGATAAATCTCCCCCCGCAGATAAGAGCTTTTTACACCTTCCACGTGTATTTCACCGTCAGGAGCATTTTGTACCAGCTAGGAGGAATTCAGAGCATGAGCGCTTTGCCCGGAGATCCGCCTTTCAACCAATTCAATAATCATTATGACGTTCCTTCGTACAAAAGGCTATGCGGGGAGTTCGGAATAGACCCTTCGAGCGATTTTCGCTTCACGCACGGGGAAAACCACGGTCTGGGAAGCATTTACGTATACGCGTCTGGCGCAACTAAAACCGACTATCAATACCCGGGGTGGAACAAGTTCAGCGATGAAGGCGGCAAAGCGATAAAAGGGGACTTGATTTATTACATCGAGCCGGGTGCCGCTTCTGATACCCAATCAGACTGGTTCGCGCCAAACACAGCCTCCGGTTTGACGCAGGCAGGCTTCGTTTACTGCATTCTGGGATCGCAGGTTAATGTGCGCAGCAGTATTCTCGGTTCGGGTGGCCGGGCGAAAGAAGCCCAAAGCGAGTTCCTAGTGCTGATGGAAGACGTGATCAGACAGCCCGACCTGGCCGAGAGCGTGCAAAGGTACCAGCTCGCGGTGGATCAAGCGAAGGTCAGGCTCAATCTTGCCGTAGCCCCCATGGCCTGGCTTATGCCCGCGCAAATGACAATCAACACCGAAAGCACAATCGGTTACAACAACAAGCTGAAACAGGCGGTTTCCGGGATGAAACTTGGGGTAAACAACAGGTAAACCCGGAGACAAAAAAAGCTGCGCTCAAACTAATGGCAGGCGGCCCGTCAAAAATTAACCCGCCCAACAGCCATCCTTCAAACCCGATACACAAAGCCGCAACAGCCGAATCAAAAAAAGCCTCTTTGCCTGAAACTCAGCAAACACAACCAACGGCGCAAAAAATAGAGCCAAAGGCTCCAGATAAAACGTCGCAACATGAAATAAACAAAACAGCTGTTATTGTCGGTGTAGTAGGATTATCGGCGTTGCTGTTGATGGCTTGGCGGTAAGCTACCGCTGCTTCTTAAAATATTTTTCAAACCAAAAGGCCACCGCGGCAAGAATAAGCAGCCAGGTGTACTCGGCCAGAAACCCGACGACTTGGCCTGCAGCTTTGAATTGAAAAGTCGCAATCGATCCAATCAGCCCGGGCAGCAGAGAACCAAGCTTCGCGCCAATATCTTTTAGGCCTTTCCCCAAAGCTTTGCCGGTGGCTTCCAAAGCATTAGTGATTGAACCGACGACAGCCCCTATTGTGACCCCCGCGGCTAGAAGAATTGAAGTGACCGTCAAGCCATATTTTTTGAAGATCTCTTTGACCCTTTCCGAGAGGGGCCGCCCCCTTTCCCTTTCCGCAATCTGAGTTTGCAAACGCGCTCCTCGTTTCTTTCTGTCACTCTGCTTTCTGTTTGTCGGAGGGCGAGGGATGATCGCGTGGTCTTCCTCGTTTTGGCGCTGCAGCTCGCTTTCCTGCTCTTTCAGGTCGTCCAACGGTTTTGTTTGGTTGAGCCTTTCTACCATGGCGTTTGTTTCACTTTCTTGTGCTGCGAGTCTGGCCCTGAGTCTGTCAACCTTGTCTTTTTCTTTATCTACGTTTTTTTCTCGTTTTCTAAGAAAGATTCGAACCTTTTTCGTCATGAATTGCATCAATCTTAGCTTGAGTTTGCTCGATTTTTCGTCTTAAAACTTCTATTTCTTTCTTTTTTCTTCTATTTGCGAAGAGAGTTTTTCCGCCTGTTGTAGTTGGATCTCCGCCTCTCTCAAAATTTTGCGTTGTTCTCTGATGGTGTATCGGTCTTCGGCTATTTTTTCTTCAGCACTCGGGCCAAGGTCATCTTTGAAGTTTTCTGAAAAACTTTTCATAAAGCCTGACTCATCTTCTTTTAGAATCTTAAAATTGCGGATGGAAAATTGCGAATGACAAATATGCGAATGGTACTGGTAAGGGGAATTATCTTACGATGTTTTCTTAAAGACCTTGTTGTAAAATAAACCAGGTCAACTGAAACTGACTCTAGGCCGGGAACCGAGCTTCCTATTTTTTTAAATATATATCTAATCACAAAACAGATTGAAACATTTTTACGCCAGATCCAAAACAGGAAAGGACTTAATCGAATAATCACAAACTAGACTTTTCTTTTATTGTCAGATTCCTTGTTCTTTTACTTTATCGAAGGACTTTCGCCTCGCTACCCTTGTTTAAAGTCGATCGAACTTCGACCTTACCTTTATCTCTGGCAATCTTTGTTAACCTTTCCTTTGTGTGCTTTTGTAGTGAAAAAGCTGGTCCACCGCGTCAAATGGACAGGATAAGGCCTTCAGATATGGAAGGTACAGAGCGTTTCTTTAAAAGCGCTTTTACAGCTTACTCTGATATAGATTTCATGTAGTTAAAATAACGAAAGATAAAAATCGAATACAAAGAACAAACGTCTATAGACCGCCGCAGGAGGTTCTTTTTGCAGATAGAGCAGTTCTGTAACACTACTGCAAGGCGACAATTAAACTTAAATTTGGCGATTTCCGTAAAAAAGAAAAATCACGAGAAATTATGAGAAATAAAGAAAATGTTAAAAAGAAACCGAATAAATGGCAAGATTTAAATTCTGCAAAGAAACTGAATTCTTATGGCTCCTGATTGTAGATATAGAAGCGCTAAATTAAAATTCCGTATTACCGCACGTTCTTTCCAGCGAACTTCGTCCGCAGGAATTTTTACAGTCAAAATTAAAAATGTTGGTTGTATCGACGGTTAGATCTTCATGCGATTGCGTAAGCTTATTCATTGTCAGAGAAAAGTTTTTCTTCCAAAGATATTTTCCAAAGACGTGAAAAAGAGGTAAGAAAACTGAGTATGCGTCATAATTTGCGCGCGCATAAATTTCGTCATGATTAAAGTTGAATTATGACGCAACTATAATTACTTAGCTGGACGAAAAGTACGTTTTACGACGCTTCACCGCGGTATTCTTGTCTGTGAGATTTTCGACAGTTAGAGGCTTCGATTTATTAAATGTCTTACTAATTGGCTCCGAGGCTTAGGGGAATAAAACAAAAGAGACCGCATCGGGTATAACGGATGAATAATTAACTTCTTTTTTTGTTGTTTCCTTACGCCTCTGAGCCAAGTTAGAATTTTAATATATCGAAATTGGCCTATACAACTATAAACATAGCATGTTCGAATCAAAATTCCTTTCAGGTGCGTGTTTTTTTCCCAAGTTGCTCATTTTTCACAATTCAAAGCACACAATCTTAACGTGGGATGCATTTCTTTTGTTCAAAGCATATTTCTCGTGGCTGTAATGAATTTTAATGTGGGTATATATAAAGAAGTGTAGAATGACACACCCATTTTAGCGTCGGTCGCCGTTACATTGAAGGCAAGGGCGAAGACATCTTGGTCGCCGTGCTTCCTTCAGGCAAGTCCATATTTTCTTTGTTCATCTCCGTTGAATTGAAGGCAAGGCGAAGACATCTTAGTCGATGCGCTTCCTTCAGGTAAGTCCACATTTTCTCCACTAGTTACGTGTCCTAGCTGCATGTTACCCTGGTCTTTCAATTTGATCATTTAGTGGCATGGTATAATAAAACTTTCCTCAGTGCTCTGAAAGCTTCGAGGTGCATGTATTTTTCGGTGACACCGAAGACTGTATATAGGCGAAGTTGATATACCGAATAGCAAACATTTCTCTTGTGAGTAACTGAATGGTTATCTTTAATAAAATGTTTGTTTACAGCTTGATAATCTGCTTGGTTTGCCGTTTGACTTTGTCATTCGCAATTTGTTTGGTCACCTCGGAGCGCTACCATGTACACTCTTTCTAACTGTTATAAAAACAGAAAATTCCCACCGCCTTTGCCTTTTCTCTGATATGAAGAGAACAGTTATGTAGTTTATATCAAAACCTATAACTAATCTCCATTCCTTTCCCACTGCAGTGCACCACTTTGTTGTGTGTTATTCCACATTTTGAAGGAGTTTTGTTAAGCGCAAGGCCGATAGAAGTCCGTTAACTGATACCGGCTAATACTCAATCAAGTCAGTTTTGCTTAAGTTAACCTTCGATAAACTTAACCATGGCTTTCCTGTTTTTTCACAAGAGTTGACCAGAAGCAACAACTGTATCCAAAGGAATTGACTTGGAGTGACAGGCGTCAATCGCCAATTCAAATGAAGTGTAGCACGACCAGCAATGGACTCCTGGCAAGTTTCATGTTGGCAACAATTCCGTTGAAGTTCAGATAAGTGGATAACTGTTATCGCTGTGAATTAATTGAACAAAATTTATGATCTTCGTTTCTTTGAAGATTTGCAGATAAATCCAGTTTAGGGGCATTGAGACGTAACATTAGAACCGGTTTGTAATTTAATAAACAATGTAACCGGTTTCAAAATGAGTGAATGCCGTTGGCATTTTTGCATGCCTTGGTGCTGAATGCATGTTTCGTAATTTTAATGGACGAGTCTCCACCATAGACTTCGTTTTTGGACGTATTTTTGCTTAAAATTAACCCACAAACAAAAGTAGCACGTATAATTTATTTCGTACTTTTAAGTTAGAACTTTTTTCATTTTTCTTAAAAAGACAGGAAATCGAATACTGAGTCAAAGATCTTACGATTTGGTGGCACTAAAGTTTTACTGTGTTTTTTTTTTTATTTTTTATATGGTTGATTGCTTCAGTTTATCGTCCTGTGATTGTGTTTTTCTGTTTAAAAGATTTTTTTGAAATCCATAGCAAGAATCTGATAACTTCTTATTTATTGACTTCATCGGCAATCTCGTTTATTAATTCTAAAAAAATCAAACAAAAATTTTAGCTTAAGCAACTGACGGGCGCTTAGCTGTGTATAATGTTTAATATGGGCATAGTTCAATTAGAAAAAATGAACAAAAAATTGAAAAGAATCTCGGCGCTGGAAAAGATTTGCAAGCTCGTTAGGCTCGCTGTATTGTTATTTGTTCGCCAACAAGAGATCAATTGGCTTTTGAAACAAATAGTTCTTTGGTTAGAAAAATTAAATTAAAAACAATTGACATCAATGTCTGCAAGCAGTGAATATTGTTCTTTATCTCGGATCCTTTGACAGAAAAACGTATCGCCGGCGCTAGAATGTTGTCATGGAAATTAAACGCAGATGAATCCGATGGATTGACCACACACTTCCCAAGGTTGCTTAGAGATGGACACCAACTGACAACAGCAAACCTGGTTGGCCAAAAACCACCTGGCACCTGTCATGAGCTCAATGAGGAACAACGTTAACATATCGTGCAAAAATGGAATAAATGTGAGAGGGATTGTGGCTGCCTTGTGTCCCACAGAGAACGAAGACGATTAAGTAAGTAAATCTTGTTATCAACCTTACAAGTCTCTTATCTTAAATGGCGGCTGTCCTTCATTATCAACTCATTCGCTTACGCTACCAAGTGGAATAGAAATACACGAAAGAGTAAGAGTTGTTCCAAATTGATTGTTTAATTTGTGACGGCCAGAACATTGGTTATAATGATTCAACTCTCTGACTCCGAAGAAGTTTTCGGAGTGAGCAAGTTATCTGTCCATCAAATAATCATAAGTAAACCTAGGTGATTAAATATCTTAAGTTGCTGCTGTCTCCTCTGCTCCAGGATGACCAAAGATATGTTGAAGGACAGTTCAGGAGTTTCTGGATGCATTCATCCGTCAACCTTAATTAATTGAATTTCATCAACTTTAACTGAATTTTGGATGGCAGTGTGCAGAGCTTCACCTCTGGCGTACGATGACTATTGGAAAAACATCCCAGCTCAGATAAGTAGATAATGGTTTTCCTATCTTTACAGTCCAAGAGTGTTAAAAATCGTGATTCTGATTGCAAAATTGATAGATTTTCAAGTTTCGTACTATTGCTGTATACAAGGGTACGGTTGTCCTGTCCACAAAATGCCATAATTTAGATCAATACAATACAGGTGCACTGTATTATTTTCGAGAATAATTATTATAATGAGACTACCGTTTGTTTGAAAGGACTTTGAGCTACTTTGGGTCGAACTTTTGTTGGCCTAGATCATTTTCGCGTGGGAGGGAGAGGGGGTGGAGTTATTATGTGAAAGGACATCTTTCACTTTTCATTTTACGTTCTTAGCTGTTCTTGGAATTTAGCGTCTGAAAACGTTTCCGTGAAGAGGAGAATACCACGACGTAAAAGGTCATAAAAAGATTCATTAATAATCATTAAATCCAATTTTAACAGCTAGCTCATACTATTAACTAAGTTAGAAAGCATTATCCGTAATTCTTAGAAGCGCGAACAATACAGCCCATATTGGATTCCATGGGAATTCTAGCTATTTCTTTTCTGAAGAAAATGCCAAAATTCGAAACCGGATCAAAACACTACTGTTTTCTGAGAATTTACATAGTTATCAACTGTATCTAACACGACTGTAAATTTATTAGTTGACAAGGTAGTGTTGATTAAATATTCTTTTTGTCTCTCTCCCTCTCTCGCTCCAGACGGTTGATGTATCACTGTTGAAAGAGAGGGCAGCCATCTTAAATCGCAGTGCACTGTTGGAATCTGTTGGAAGTTGACTATTGAAGACATCAGATCTCAGATAAGTGCATTATTTCTACTCTCGTTAACTTTTAACGGTTTCAGTAATTTACGAAACAGACTAACTAGAGTTATTGTCTTGATGAAGAACCAAATTCTCAGAATTAATATTAACAACAATATGAGAAAATCAGTAACGAGAATACACATTTTGAGCATGGGACGTACTTAAGAGTTACCACTTTGAAAAACGAAATTCTCAGAGTTGACATTTAAAACAATATGAGAAAACCAGTAATGAGAATATCCATTTTGAGCATGGGATGTGTTAAAAGTTACCACTCAGTTCGTTATGCTGAAGGTCAACCTGAAACTCTCGAATATCATTTCTTGTAATTCATATTTTTTTCAAGCTCTTGATGAAGACCAAAACCAAACGTTGCGGAAACGTAGATAAGAGAAAAAAATATTTTGCTTCATTGAAAACAATGGTGGTTTCTTTTCGAGAAAAATTTAAAGGAAGAGGAAGGGGTAGTAATTAAGACATGACCGCGGCTTGTCAGTAAAATCAACTCGTGAATGCTCGCTAGTTTTCCCATTAAGCCTGAGATGAATGATACATCGAATTGTTGTTTTACATGTATAAACCCTTTACATTTGAGCAGTATTCTCGAGAATATAAAGTGAAGTATCTTAATTGAAAGGTTTTAATCTTCCAGTTCGTCACTTCTCATACATCGCAAACTACTTGTAAGAGTGCTGTTTGAGTACGACCGTATTAAAATTACTTTTAAAATTTAAAGTAAGATCGCTCTAAAAAGGGCTTCTTCTGTTTTGTTTGTGTTTCTGTCGAGTAAAGAAGGATTTTGAATCTTTAAAAAATTTTGGAAAAGCTGTTTTGTTTTGTTTTTGTCGAATAAAGAAGGTTTTGAGTCTTGAAAAAATCATGGACACAGCATGTCAGATATCCGGACTACAATAGATCGTTTTTACTGTCATGCCATAAAAAAAGAAAAACAAACAAGAAAATGCTATCTTATAGAAGATAAATAAAGAAGGCACCTGCAGGTTTTAGGTCTATGCGCTATACCAAACTTCAGATATTCGCCTAAATGTTTTGCACAAATTTACAGAGCCCAGTATGGTGCCGCCATATTGGTCTACCTACGTGGTAAACGAATCTTTGTTTGGAATATTTGCTCCATAAGTTATAGAGTTTCTGATGGATCTACCAAAATACGAGTTCTGAATATTGAAAAGGCATAGCACGATCAACTGTGTCAAGGAATTTGAACTCGATGTATTGCATACTTTTTGAGCGACGCGGGCTTAAAAGCTCAAAATTTTACGAAGAATGTATAAGCTCATTTAGCCCTTCTGCCACCGAGAAATTTTGCAGTTTTTGAAAGCCAATTTCTCCTCGAATATTACACCCAAAGAGCCAAAAGCTTCACCAGTTACTAAGTTTCACAAGCTCTTTAAATTGTTGTAGTCAATTCGTGTCTAGCGTGATACCTTCTCCGTGCAAAGTGGTATGTTAATGAGGAAAGATGTCAGCAAATAAGTCGGCAAAGATTCGCCAATATGGCAGCCGGAAAATAGTTTGATAATCTAGAGCCTACTTGATAATCTAGGCCACTGTTTGCCTGCACTGCCCAAACCTATAAATTAACACTTTAATACTACTTTTTTTTATTTCACAAAGGGGTAACAATCATGAGATAAGTATATCGACAAACGCGATCGTAGCTTTATGTCCCGCACTGCCATAACTCTAAAATTCAAAATGCAGTTGTTTCCAAACGAAGGACGTTATTCCGCTGAAATTTTGTGAAGATATATACTTTTCGCACCTCTTATGCCTAGTGAGGATAGAAACTCTAGTGGCTCTTTAGGTTTGGATTTTAAAACTTGATGACGTCACGTGAAAACGTTCCATTGAATTGAGCATAGAATAAAGTCTCTTTATTCAGATCTAATCATTAATTAGTTCTACAATAATAATTAAGACAAAATCCGAGAGGAAATCGACCAATTTCAGTTTTTATTGGACAAAAACCTTATTCCAGAATGTTTGTAAGCATATTACAGTCCTTTTTGCATTTTCTAAAAGCTTGAGATATAAAAACTTGCCTGAAATAAAAAACGAAAACAATTTCCCATGGAAACGTGAGAAAATAAATTTCAAAGTTCAGAGAAGTTGTGCAAACAAAGGTAACATGTCATCATCAGTTTCATTTCACCAGTAATTTCCAGTGTTTCATATGAACTTCAAAATCTGTTTGAGACATTTGGTGTTGTTAAAAATAATTTCCTTTGAGAAGATATTTGAAACAGTCGCACAGAAGTTTGCTATACGATGTGAATAATGGTACAAAGTTTTTTTCCATCACTTGTTACTCGAACGCCTTGTGGATTCCTTCTTAATTACTTGGAGGGAGATTATTGAATGAACTTGGTGACCAATTGTAAGAGGAGACCATAAAACAACTTTTATACCGTCACTGGAATTTTTTAACACGGGATTTGGCAAGATGACTTACACCAATACCACAGTATACAAGCTTATTGAAGTGCCTTTGAAATTAGCTAAGTAGTTTTTACTTGCATAATGTTTACATCTATGGAGCCCTGAGTAAATTTTTTTTCCGTAACGTCATGCTTCTGAAAGCACGTAAGGATACTGTTTTTGATACTGCAACTGACCCTCCACCGCCAACCCACCCCCCAAAAAGAATGAAAAACAGCCAAAACAGTGACCGTCGATAGGGGATTTCAGAAGATATTTGGACATTGGCCCTTCAAAATCTGTACAATGCCTTTGGAGGATTAAATCTTTCACAGATTCGTAGATAGATCAGAAAGACCGAAAAGTTTCAAAAAACATTGCTATGACTTAATTTAGGTCTACAGGTTAAATTTCGCGGAGAAAACGTTTTTCGCAATTTGGGGCGATGAGTTCTCTTTCTAAGAATAAAGTTTCTCTCATCAAATTTCCGTGATGCAATGTTAGCCGAAAACGTACCAAAGTTAAATTAACAACAAAACAAAATTGTACTTACTTGGGAAAAAACGTTTTGAATGACATTCCAATGTGCTAAAATATTCAGAAAATATTAGTTTTAAAGAATGCATCATGAATTATTATAGCTGATCATAGACCGAAAATTAAAACTGTGTTAACACATCGATATTAAACTGACAAAAGGTCAGTTAGAAGTGAAACTGGAAATCCTTGAAAAAAAAAACGCAGTTTATATAATTAATAAATGGAATTTCTGTCGTTTACTGAAATCGACTTAAAAGATCATACTTCTTGACTGGTTTTAAACTCATTACTTTGTTTTCAATTTCATTAGAAACTGCATGCGAAAACCTCTGTTTTTCATACATGAAAGAATGAATTTTGAGTTGCAGATAAGAAATGAAACAGTTAGCTTAAACGACGATACCTACGCCAGGGACGACTCCTGGAACGAAAAATGATATTTCTAATCTCGTAAATATCTGGATATCTGCTCCGTACGCCAATCAGTACTTAAAACTTGCTCAAACTAAATACGTAATGCCAGCGATCAATTCCAAAACGAAATTTAAAAAAATTTGCCATCCCGACCTACGCTCTTCAAAATGCACAGGACCTGTTCATTTCACGTCACGGCTACAAATTGCACAAGATTTAAAAAGCACGTGCACAGCCATTCTTCTACTCAATAAATCTTTTGTTTGGTGACATTTTCGTTGCCGTTTTATGTTTTTTTTTTCTTTATTTGGGATGTTTTTTAATTTCCACAATTACATCAATTGCAATTCTTTTTTTCAACAACTAAGTTACAGAAGAACGAATAAAGTTTGGTTTACAGAAGTTAACAATCACACCATATTGAATTAATTAGGAAAAAAGATTTTGTCAATTCTTATATCTTGATACTTATTTAGCTTAACGATTTTCCTTAATATAATAGCGTTGTCTACTTTAATTATTAGTTAAAATTGTTTCCTCAAAGATCTTCTATTATCCTTTAAACAAATTCGTTTTATTCGATTTGAAATATATGTGTTTTTCAGTTTCATATTTAATTGCCTATATTCTTATGAAGTGGCTCAAGGAAGGTAACGTTTCTCTACATCGACAAGTCCACAAGAAAGATTTTCCTAAAATTACTACATAATTAAATAGATCTTTCTCCTCCTCAAAAGACCCAACGGTTACGTCGCAATATGTAAGCGAGAGGCTTCTGCAATTCTTGATTTTACTCAAACATTTTTCATTAACCTCATGCCAAAGAGAATATAAAAAAACAACCGAATTAAAATGGGATATTGTTTCCGTTAGCTGATGACAGGTGCAGTTGGGATTAGAAACGTAACCTATTTTACACAGGCGGTCATTAGTATACAGAACAGAATTCAACACTTTGTACCGAAAGGAGCGTAGATACGGTTCATTAGCAGCCCTCACTGGCAGAAGAAATGCCTCTGAAACTTGCTTGTCATCAAGGCTAAATTCTTTCTTTAGCTTGACCCATTTATTTGGCTTTTCCAATTTTTCTTTTATAGGAAAACAATAGTCAAAGTCACATTAGCGCTTGCCTTTACTGTGCTACCCAATGTAACAAGATTGGAAAAAAAATAGGCAATCATTATTAACATAATATTTAGATTAATAAATTTCTACGTGACTGAGACTGTCCTTCCGTCCAAACCTTTTCGTTGCCGTTGCCCTCCTGATTTGCTTGAGCTCCCTAATGTTCTGAAAGTTAGAACACACGGGTAACTGGGAGCGTAGGGCGGCGTTTCGTAAGACATTTCCGTAAATTCAAATTTATAATCATATTACCTTTGTGGGATAACTGCTTGCAAATGATTTGTTTCTCCGCCTCTTTTAGCGAAATTCCGAGAGTAGTTAACGCAATTTTCCTGTGTTATTATTATTTTTTTTCTTTGGTGACATCAGACAATAAGTGTTCCTGATTTTCGTGAGTGGATAATTTCCAGCTAGAACTGATACGAAAAGGGTCTGAAGACAGATGTCAGCGAGACATCAATTCTAAACCAAATCCGGTGGTTCACTACATCACATGACTAAAAAATAAATGTATTATGGTTATGTTTGACAAAGGAAAAATTGTGACAGGCGAGAGAGTTTACAAAACTGTTTGGCTGCGTATATACCAGCCCAAAGGAAAAAAATAGACGGCTTTCCTGCCAATTTCGAGTTAAAAACGGACTCTTCGTACATCACTTGCACAAAAAAGTGACTTGACTCAGCTCGAAAGCTCATTTCAAGGGCGCCGCTTTAAAAATTGCAAATGAGCCAACGGATAGTAAAGTTACAAAATTGACAGTGGATCAGCAATTAAATCTCTTGACTGAATTAAGACATTGCCAAAGAGTCAGGTGATGAGAATAAATAATACATCAACTATGAAATATTGCCATGATGTCAAAATTTACAATATTTATTGCCAAATTTTCATCTTTCGCATATAAAAATATACGAGAAAGAATGTAGCAGCTAAGTATTGAATGGTTCGTACTTTTAAGTGGAAAAAATATCAAACGTAAGATTTATTTTGTCAAATCGCTCGCATTGTGGGCTGAAATAGCGCCACAAAACACCAGCAGCAGATTGTTTTCAGTCGTGGGTCGTGACGAAAGCTGACTCTATGCATTGTTAAAGAGGAGGCTAGGTAGAAGAAATGTATAATTTACAAGCTCTTTGCGGCGTTCTTATTGGAAAAGGTCAGAAAAAAGAATTGGACTTATGTGTTTGAAAACTTTGTTTAAGTTCAA
This sequence comes from Orbicella faveolata, assembly GCF_042242905.1. Lineage (NCBI taxonomy): Eukaryota > Metazoa > Cnidaria > Anthozoa > Scleractinia > Merulinidae > Orbicella > Orbicella faveolata. The sequence goes on along the minus strand of NW_028301564.1, from coordinate 23,766,588 downwards.
TCTTGACACCAAAATTGCAGTACATGTTCAAGAAGGGAAATCAATGCTCCCAAAATAACCATTGCGTTTGATTGAAGAATTCTGGATTTATAAATTACCCACAGACAGGTTGTAAGAACTGTTCTTGCGCATATTGTGTAGATTTCATCTCGATACAGTCGTTTTTTTAGATCATTAAATCAAGCGGCTGCAATTTTTGGCAGCTCGACTTAGCATGTTTTTTTAAAAAAACGAAATGACGACTAAGATGGTCAACGACAAAATAGGAAAAAATTCCAAAGTAATACCAGGAGTGCGAATTTAATTCCTTGCATGGTACAGTCACATGAAAAATGATAAGGAAAAACAGTACTTTTGCTTTAAGCGTCCTGTACAAAAAAAAAGTTAAGGTTGTGAAGTTTTTAACTGGTGATTTGTAGAAGAAAAAGTGAGAAACTGTTGAGCTGTAATTCAGAGGTGGATTGTTTACAAATTCAAGAGAAAGACATCTTTGCGATTTCGGTGCTAACGAAGATGTGATTTTCCAGCGTTCGCTCCGCTCCAGTTTTCACGTATTGTTCCTAGAAAGCGATAACAAATTCAAGTTTAAAAGTCGTTCATCACTGAAACGTGTTATGTCGATTATAGAAATGAACTTTATTATTTCCAAGAAATAGTGATCGACAGCTCATTTCTCCTTTCTGCAGATGATGAGAATTTCAGTTAATTTCAGTTAATTATAACATTAATTTCAACCAGATGATGAGAAAAAAGGAAGTTGTCAACTTTGGATCATTGTCTTGATGGAGCAGTGAATAGGCCATTTCCGAGTTTACCTTGTCCTTCTGTTTGAAAACGAGTTCTCATGCAAAATCACTTTTGCTATGTATGGAAGGCAAATTTCACTCTCGACTTCTGAGTTTTTTCAAATTTCTTTGTGTACGATGACAATTAAAAAGTAAGATATTCAATACGCAGACACGTGAGTTAAGTTAGTTATTCATTTCCAACGTTCAATAGTGCTGCCCACTTTGTTGCAAAAGTAAACAAGAAGTAAAGTTATATTATTCCATAATGATTAGTTTTCGATTTTCCATTATTTTATTGTAACCAGAAATAATTTGGCAACACTCTGTTAGAAATGCTGCGGGATAGCTTAAGGCATTTTAAAATTATTCACTACCTTTAAGATTCCTGGAAGGAATATAGCCTAGAATGATAAAATATTTCTGTTTGTCGTGAACGGATATTAAATTTTCCAGTTAGGACCGATAAAAAGTGGTAACTCCATGCATGTTTGGAGCGTTTCTAGCTACGGTCTTGAGAGAGGTGTCGGCGAGGCATCAAATTCCCCCAACAAACCCGTTCTCTGTATAAAATGACTTACTATACACGACAAGTTCAGTGAGAAAATAAACGCACACTGTTTAATATGTCTGACAGTGGGAAACTGACAAGCGAGATAGTTTACAAATCTGATTTTGCCATCAGTCTCCAAAATTAAACGAAATAGAGCTTTTTCTACCAATTTTGAGTTTAATTAAAATATGTTTCTTCATACTTCAGTTGCACAAATAAACAGTGATTTGAGGTTCTTGATTTAGCTCGAAAGATCATTTCATGGGCACATTATAAAATAGTAAATAAGTCAAGTTAAATGCTTTGTCTTATGATTAATTAAGGTTTAAAATTGACAGTGGAAGGGCAATGTGTTCGTCACGTAGAAAATAGCGGTAAGGTAGACCTGAATAAACTTTTCAATTCTCAAGAACTAGAAATCAACATACAATTTCTCCTAGCTGTCTTAAAACAGTCTCAAAAAGTCAACTGAGAATAAAGAAATAAAGCAACTGTGTAGGATATTGTCTTGATATCAAATCTGACCATATTGCCGAATTTTCTAGTAAAAGTTTAGTCAGTGTATGAAGTAGATCTACAGTTCTTGTTCATTTTAGCATAAGACGTTGTTAACTTGACTTTCTATAGAATGATAATAGAATCCTGGTTAACGGATTTTGTGATAAAGTAGCACCCAAATATTGATGGCAACCTATCAAACCCAAAAGATACGAATAGCTTGTGTATATGAAAAGAAATTAAAGAGAGAAAAAACTTGACATAGAGATTTGAAATTTTTGCGCTCGTTCTTATTAAACCAGTACGGTTGGTAAATTAGCATATGGTGTCTCAGTGCACGTATTTCAATTGTCTAGATAACACTTACACTTGCCTTCTAACTGATCAATAATGATAATTCTTGTCAACAGGTTCACAGAGATTAGAGGGATCCGTTAAGAAAATGGGCTGCAGCACTTATCAATATTAAATTCAACCACCTTAAAATAAAGTGTTAAAAAAAGGAGGTGAGCAAGACTTCGAAAAGAGTTAAGTGACGTTTTGGAAAAACATTACTGAATTTTTGAAAGCTATTTAATCAATAAACGAGACTTGCAAAGTAGCTTTCATCAGCATTTTCTTCTCTGAAACAATGTGAATCAAAGTACAATACTTAAGTGAATTTTCGTTAAGCCTCTCCTGGTGTTAAGAAGGTGTAAGGGCTAATTAAAGGACTCGCCACTAAGAGCTCTTAAAACCTTCTACAACTTAAGATCATTAAATAACAAAAAAAGATATATAAACAAGCCGCAAACTAAGTTTGCGGCCAAATCTTGTGTCCTTGTCCATTACTTAAATAATTAAACAAAGTATCGCAATCAATAAAGATCTAACCCCCCCTAATGATCGCAACATGTCAACCCAAAATATCCCAACATTGCTGTGCGTAACATGTTGCGCGCGCTTCGCCACCCTGTTAATACGTGTTCCAACATATTACCAGCTGGTGGCTCATACTACAGTAACACACCAAACACGTCGCAACAGGGTGGCAAAACGCACACAACATGTTGGGAGGAGGAGGAGGTAGTAGGGAGCAAGATGACTCTTTTTCCCTCCTTCCTCCTCCCCAGCGGAGGTAGTAGGGAGCAAGATGACTCTTTTTCCCTCCTTCCTCCTCCCCAGCGGAGGTAGTAGGGAGCAAGATGACTCTTTTTCCCTCCTTCCTCCTCCCCAGCGGAGGTAGTAGGGAGCAAGATGACTCTTTTTCCCTCCTTCCTCCTCCCCAGCGGAGGTAGTAGGGAGCAAGATGACTCTTTTTCCCTCCTTCCTCCTCCCCAGCGGAGGTAGCAGGGAGCAAGATGACTCTTTTTCCCTCCTTCCTCCTCCCCAGCGGAGGTAGCAGGGAGCAAGATGACTCTTTTTCCCTCCTTCCTCCTCCCCAGCGGAGGTAGCAGGGAGCAAGATGACTCTTTTTCCCTCCTTCCTCCTCCCCAGCGGAGGTAGCAGGGAGCAAGATGACTCTTTTTCCCTCCTTCCTCCTCCCCAGCGGAGGTAGCAGGGAGCAAGATGACTCTTTTTCCCTCCTTCCTCCTCCCCAGCGGAGGTAGCAGGGAGCAAGATGACTCTTTTTCCCTCCTTCCTCCTCCCCAGCGGAGGTAGCAGGGAGCAAGATGACTCTTTTTCCCTCCTTCCTCCTCCCCAGCGGAGGTAGCAGGGAGCAAGATGACTCTTTTTCCCTCCTTCCTCCTCCCCAGCGGAGGTAGCAGGGAGCAAGATGACTCTTTTTCCCTCCTTCCTCCTCCCCAGCGGAGGTAGCAGGGAGCAAGATGACTCTTTTTCCCTCCTTCCTCCTCCCCAGCGGAGGTAGCAGGGAGCAAGATGACTCTTTTTCCCTCCTTCCTCCTCCCCAGCGGAGGTAGCAGGGAGCAAGATGACTCTTTTTCCCTCCTTCCTCCTCCCCAGCGGAGGTAGCAGGGAGCAAGATGACTCTTTTTCCCTCCTTCCTCCTCCCCAGCGGAGGTAGCAGGGAGCAAGATGACTCTTTTTCCCTCCTTCCTCCTCCCCAGCGGAGGTAGCAGGGAGCAAGATGACTCTTTTTCCCTCCTTCCTCCTCCCCAGCGGAGGTAGCAGGGAGCAAGATGACTCTTTTTCCCTCCTTCCTCCTCCCCAGCGGAGGTAGCAGGGAGCAAGATGACTCTTTTTCCCTCCTTCCTCCTCCCCAGAGGAGGTAGCAGGGAGCAAGATGACTCTTTCCATGGTAATTTATTCATATATTCAATTGAGTTAATGACTTCAGAAATCCTTCTAAACAAGGTGCAAATGTTTTTATTAATAGCAGTGATTTTCTTCCACCTTGCTTTGAAGGAGAATTACTTTGCATTATAATTTAGTTGAATCCAAAGTACCTTTTCTATTTTCAAAGCGGAGCGTAATGCCTTAAGAAAATCGTCAGTGAGAGATACCCTTACACGATGTTTTGGCACAGTGGTTTATCTTTTGGCCAAATTTTCCCACTATCTTACTGGGGAATATTGTTCAAACAGCATTAATTTCTGTTCCTTAAACCTCCACTCCCCTGAATGAAATAATCCCACGTGAGAAAGAAATTTCTTTCATAATCCTCTGCTTTCCTAGGAAGGAGACTTGGAGCGAAGTGTAAGTCTTAACCATAATCTCTTAATCTTTCCTTAAAAGTCAAAAATGGTTATATTTTGAGTAAAACTTCCTCCCAAAGTAATTTTCTTTAAGATGGTCAAGGTTTAGGAAATGGCTGTAAGACTAGACGGCTTATTTGTGCCTATAGTGTCGACACAGTGTACTTTAGTCTTACCGCTACTTCTTAACCTTTAACCCTCTCAGAGAAAAGTACTTTGGGAGGAGGTTTAACTCATATTACAACCCCTTTTTGAACTTTAAAGGACAATTGGAGGATTATAGATGAGAGTTAAACTTCCTCTCCAAATATTCTCTCTAGGAAAGTAAAGGATTATGGATGAGATTTAATCCTCCTTCGCGATTGTTTCATTCAGGGGAGTGCGGGTTTGGGAGGACAGGAATTAAGACTCTTCGAACAATCTTCCCCTTTAAGATGGTGGGGGATTTTTGGCCGAAGATAAACTACTGTGCATAATGGCTCGTGTAGGGGTATCTCACGATTTTTTGATTATCTGACGATTTTTTTCTGGCATTGCCCTCTGCTTTGGGAATGAGCAATGTTCATTGGATTAAACTGAATTTAAATGCAAAGTAAAGGACAACGACACAGGTTTAACCGCATTTACCTTTCTGGTTCTGCGGCATATTTTTTTCTACAGTTATTTTCTAAATAATATTTTATCACAGGAAGGTGTGAGAGCTTATTGCCGTCTAATCTTTAATTTGCTCTTTGCACCTTCCTTACAGCAGCTAAGTTTACTTTCGTTATTTTCGAAAATCTCTCTTTTTATTCTTCCCTCATACAGACTTGATATTATATATTCCGCTTCATTTGTTAATCAACTATTCCATCGTAACTTACTATGAGGATCGACAGATTTACGATAAACGGAGTACAGGTGTTTTCTTAAAGTTTATTTCCAAGCTCAAAGAGAGTTTATTTGAAAGTGTTTCTGCATTTGTCTTGTAGCCAGTTGTTCGCTGTGGTGTATCATTGTTCACTTTCCTTACTATTCCTCAAGCCACCTGTTGATAGAATCAAATATTAACAGTTCATCAGAATGTGTCACGCACAATCAACATGTATTATTATGTGACGAACTGTCGGAGTGAGGGTGCTGCTGCGATACTCTGCTACTTGTTCAATATATTCTTTCCAAATAAAACTTACGATGCTTACATGTATAATGAAATGTTCACAAGGTAACGTTAGCTTTTGGCTTCAGAAAAAAATATATAAACAAATACTAAGCAAAATAAACTAGTTGTTAAATATAGAACTGTTGCTAAATGATTGCCAATTAAATCTCTACACTTTAAAACGTGTCCATAGTGTTATCGAGGGCAGATTGAACTGTCTTTTGAGTCCATCTTTCAGCTTTGTCCGAGCGATTATCTTTTTTTCTCTAAAATTTCGAGTGCTGTGACAGCAAATGGCCTTCTTTCAGCCTTCTGGAGAATTTGATTATCCATTCAATAGTTCTAAATCCCCTTCCGAAACTTCGGTGAAGCGAGAAAAAATGTCCCTATTTTGCAGACAATCTTCAACCACTGAATAGTAATGGGTGATCGTACAAGATATACCTTAGCCAATCAGAATGCAGTATTGCATTAGTCTAATCCGTTAGATTTGTACTAGTGATAAAAAGATTACTGTACCGTTGTCAAGCACAATAACTGTTGCTTATTAATTCTTACATAATGATCAAGAGTGATCACAATTAAACGTTTTCATGAAATCATTATGAAGACTGATTGACTTTGTGAATTCTTTTGTTAGAAAACATTTTTGGACCTAAAAACTTTAAAGTTAAAATTGTAAATTTCATTTTCAAAGTTAAAACTTTAACTTTGCAGCAACTATTTACTTCTGCTGGCATGTTGACACGACCTTGTTTCCTCACTTATGATCAACAACACGCTCTGCTTCGATCTGAACCAGTAGGGAAGAAATGACTTGCATTTAATGTCTTTTTTCAGGTTTTGTGAACCGCCCTTAACAAATCTTAAGAAAGAAACTGACATATTCATTTCCACTTGTCTTATTCGCATCCTTGGATGGGCCGTGGCTCAATATTTCTCTGCAAACTAAAGTCGAGTGATACAAAACTTAAGCCCTGCTCCGCTGTGTTAAAACTTGGTTGGATTATCTCTTACAGAAAACAGCACCTCTTGTTAAAAATGGTTTTTCATGTTTTTGGTATCCTTAAAGGGACACAGTGGGCTTTGGGACCGCGCTGACCGGGACACTAGTTTTCTTACTTTGAAAAAGTTCACCTCAACCTGAAATCAAAAATACTCGTCGACTACATCTAGAAATCCGCTTCAATCTTCGAAGTGTTTTGCTTGAGTTTCAATCGTTTACTGAAAAACCAGTTTTTGAGTGGGCTTTTGCTCATCCTACGATAGTTTTTTATCATATTTGGTTAAAAACAGTATGGATCGTGTGTCTGTGATATCCAAATTAACTATGAAATCAAATGGTATCTAATGCGCATGTGCTCCAGCTGACTGTGTCCCTTTAACTTTTAAAAGGGTACCACTGATTCATGCTTTAAAAGTATTGATATTATTGATAAAAGAATGTAAAACTGAAAAATCAGCCTCTGCAATCTCTTCAAGGCATTAGGCATTTTTTTAAGCTTTTCGAAATATATGAATTGATTATGTCGTTCTCAAACCTTTTTATCAGCCTAGCGTTTTTGTCAGTAGTCTGACATCACCAAGTCCAATTACATCCTTTGCAGGGACAGGGTCCGGTACTTTTTTTTTTTTTATTAGGTTGCGTCGGTCCTTTCAAATTGACCTTGTGTTTTCACTGCTTACCAAAGCGTCGCTTATTTAACTATCAGAAACCATAGTACACTTGCCTGCCAAGGAGTTGAAAAACAAATATTGCTTCGGAAACAACATCAAAACTCGATCTGCTATTACCGACCAGTTAAGAAATAGACTTACAAATGCGGGGTAAAAATACAGCCTTTATCAGCAATGATGTGAAATGATATCCTGCTGCAAATTATCAACGACCTGTTAACATGTCCACGACTAAATTTCCTCACGGTTACGTGTTTGATTCGGGGTTCCAGTTTCTTATAGGTCATCGATGCAATTTCAAGCATATCCTTAAGACAATTGTGTTTGTTCAGATCATAGTTAATAGAGGAAATGGTTAAGAATCCCAGCAAACATCAAAAAAGCAAACAAACAGGGTAAGAGTTATGTTGGAAGGTCTTTGACCCTGTACATCTTTTTGTTTTATGCTCCTAGACTGTGCATGAATTACGTAATCGCAATGTTTCTATTGGTTGGTTGTATGAGCACACATAACCACTCTTTGTATTTTTTCCACATTTTATGCAGGGTCAACCTCCCCTAACCCCCCCCCCCCCCCCCTCAAAAAAAACAGCCAACAAAAACAGATAACAAAGAAATTTGCCATGATTCATAACCATTTCCCTCTATTAACTATGTTCAAATGTATTGTGTTTAAATACCTTATCTCACTTTAAGTATTGCCAATGCGTCTCGAAACAGGATTTAGGTCAATGCTCTTTCCAGTATCTTGATAAAGTGAAGACGCAGGTCAATATAAATAACTAAACTTGGTAACTCCTTGTTAAAACAATCAGGAAACGTTTTGTTGTGCCAATTAGTTCATTGCTTTTCTTGACGTTCCTGTGGCAAACAAGCACACTCAAAGGTGTTTTATGAATTTTGGTGTACTTTTCTAAGCTCAAGTCTATGTTTTAGAGATTTTTTGGGATTTTGCAAAGTCTTAATTAAAAAAAGAAAAATTTGAATCGCCATATTTTTAGTATTTTCAAGCTTTTTGACATATTTGCAAAATTTTGAAATCCAAGATGGAGGTCCTTTTCAAAAGTACGATATCATTTTTACCTGACAACTTTTTGCACGAAAATTAACATTTCTAGATGATTAATCACCACATACTGCATATATGTTTTATCACTATACCGCATTTATAATTTGATGAACATGGAAAGAGACACTCTCAGTTAACCTTCACCCTTTGCATGTTCTAAAATTTGTTTGATTTTTAAGAACTCCATATAAAAGATGAAAAGCATAGACGAATATGATTAAAATTCAAAAGGTTTGTTCAAAAGTTCCAAAGCAAAATTTACACCTTAATGGTAATTATGTCTTGAAACCTTTCCTCAGTAATACTGCTTGTAAGTACTTTTGTAAAATCACGGTTCCTGCACTGAGACTAGTTTCTAACTTCTGATAATAACGTTTTTCAATGCAATAACTTTTTACTAATCTTCCCTATGTCGAATCGATGTGACAATTGTACACTGAGTTGCTAAAATGAGCTTAGATCAGGAGCCATAATCGGGGACTGAGACCGTAAGCACGCGCCATTTCTAGTATTGGGGCTGTCCCTGTTATATAGGACAATTTTTCTATTTTTAGAACAAGTTGCGCCATCGTGTGCGGAAAGTGCGCGTACATGCTGCGAGGATTTTTTCGGTTGTAGCGCGTGAGAAATGGCATCCGAAATTCCCGACATGTTTTATGCTTTTGGCCCACAACTCGATACGTTTATGTCTGTTGGAATTTTGCTAGAGTATTTTCGTCGTAAGCTGCTTCAATTCGACTGAAGTAAGGCAGTGTCGAATTTAGGTATGTCCCGTTTTTTTTTTTTCACTCAGACCAACTTGTGTTCCACTGCTTCTTTTACAAGAGTTCCACATTACTCCACTCAAAATTTCACGCATGCTGAAGATCAACAGCTTTTCCGTGACACAGCAAAAAGCTAGTTGGAAAAATTTGGATATTGCAGCGTTTTAGGACTTCAAAGTTTCCCTCCTCTTGCCACACGCTTGCGGGGATTTCGCCAGTCTATCGTCACCGAAAAGTAGTAAAAAATTGCAAGCCTGCATTTCGCCTGAATTGTAAGCAACACTTGATATTTCATCAAGGCCCAATAAGTTTACGTCTGTAGATACGGCTAGGCTTTGTTTGTGTAAAAATTCAATAAATTGTCTGTTGTCGATGAATCAGAGCGCCCGCCGATGCGTGTTTTGTACAGTCAGTAAACATGACAAATTGGACTTCCGCAATAATATCTCCAGTTTTTAAATATGTTCAAGGTTGATAAATGTTTGAGAACATATTAAACTGTTTAGCTGAAAATATGTGAATACAACAGGAATAATCAACAAAGTTACGATGACGCTTTCTTTAATCAACTCGAATAACGATTTCGATTTTGTTGGCTGAGTTATCAAAACTCCTTGTCTATTTTATTTTCGCAGCTGTTTAAAATTTCACTACGTTGAAGAAACACACATGACAGTAGCCTTTTGGCGTTGGTGAAAATTGTTGCAGAATCTCAGCACAAAAGATAACGAAAGAAATCTTTGTCAAGATTTGTTGACAATTAGCTACAATTGAAAACACCGACTCGGGCTTTAAAGTGCACGCCCTGGAGCTACTTGTACGCGTCAGACTTTCCTTCCAAAAACTTTTGCAAACTTGCCAAACGAGCAGAAATAATAAGAAACTATCAAAAACAGGTTTTGGTTATGATTAAGCGCTGTTTGAGAAATTCACAAATTACCTCGATACCAGAGTAGAGAGATTTCTTACATAAACTTTATTCTTTAGGCAACATCCACGCGAGAGCCCACAACATGTGCGTGCATCCACGCGGATGTATGTCGTCAGGGTGGCGCAATTTGTTCTAAAAATAGCAAAAGTGCCCCATATCATTAGGTGCGCGCAGATCCCGAGACTTACGGTCTCCGTCCCCGGTTATGGCTCCTGCTTAGATTGAAGATTGTTTATTTTTTTACGGAAAACGACATTCCAAGGAAGCGGGAAACTGCTCGTGCAGCAATTAACATACTATGTAAATTCAAAGCTTTCAAAAGTTTTCGATTCTATTTCATCTATTTTCCATTTCATTATTACATTTCATATGTATAAACAGTAGTTTTGACACCTTTTGACCTGTGTACTTGTTTTATTTATCTATTTTTCTCAGGGTCCACTTTTTTTTTGCTGTTTGTTTTAAAATGTATCGACCATTACTTCAATTTATCATTTCAGCTACCCTGCGAGACTAGCGTCACGTATTTATTCTGGTTGGAATGTTATTTGTTTCTTGTTTGTTTGAATACTGACACAAAAACTTTATTCACGTGCAACAAAGTGTTCTTTTCTTGAGAAAAAGAAAATACTCAAACTACACTTTGAAATCCATGTCAGTGAAACATCGCTACATCGAAAACATGACATTTCTCTCAAGGCTTAAGCGCACTTGTGCCCGGACATGCAAGTACGTATCGAAACCAAACAACGCTCGTAAATATTTTCAGCCACCTGAAAAATTAATTGTGTTTTCTCTGTTCTAAACGTTAATTTTCCATATTAAATGGTGTAGCAAGACACTAGTTTGCCCTAGGCGATGATATTTTTTTCATTCACCTCCATGTTTAACATTGTGCTTATATCAGTTATACAGACAAAAAAGTAGTGCATGTTTATATAGATTTCGGTCAAGCTTCGAACATTGATGACCAAAAAATGATCGTGTTTACCAAAGCGCAATTAGAATTGTCATGCCGATAAAGTCACGAGCTCTATCAGTCGTTATAAATTAAATTGCTTTTCGTTCTTGAATGCCTGACAATACTATTTTAAAACACATTTGATTTTGAGCAATTCCTTCTCTAAATGAATCGCCTTTAAAGTTCATTTGCGGCCTCGTATAAGGAAAGCATTGTTCGCACTGCAAGTTATCACTGTACTATTAAACTGGAATTGCCCTAGTAAATTGTCGTACATGGTTCTCTGTCTGCAGCATAAGTGGATCACTTCCTTAAATCTTCGTTCGCAAAGCCAAGCCGAGAGTAAGCTGAAATGCTACTTTAGAATCTTTGTTTTTCACATTGTTTATATCAAAATAAATTTGTAACAATTACTAGTACCACCACCACGTTTTTATTCTGTTAAATTTGAATTCAAAATGTCAGGAAAAAACACTTCAATTTTGCATTGCGGAGAATATTCGGCCGTTTCAAGTCGTCCTTTAAAATAATAAATTGCGATGTTCAACCTTTCACTTGATAAGTCTCAAACCCAAAATATTAATTTTCCCAATTGATTGTCATACATTTCTTTTGTTCTTAGTTTATGAATTTGGTAACATTGCCTTTGTAACATACTTGACAACGCAACGAGGTACGATGAGGTTATATTTTGATCACTCTTGGACTGAAACCGTTAATGGTAAACGACTAGAGAAACAAGAAAACGACTTATCTGAAGTAAGATATTTCCAGGCCAGGGTCCAAGAGCCAGTACACCGCAATCCAAAATGACTACATATTTCTTTGAAAGGGTATTTAACCTAGAAGGAAAGGAAACATCAACAAAATAGCTGGTTAATATTGATTGTATCACTTAACACTTACTGTTTTCACAACGTTCTTGCGAAAGTTATAATAATTAACACCAGCGTGTTGTTTTATTCTGTTAACTTTGATTCCGTTATGTCAGTGGACAAGTCTCCAATCTTCAAGTAAAATTCTTCTTACTAGTTACAATATATCCTGATTTCAATATTTTCTCTCCAACTGAGATACTTATAACAAGGGTCAGGAAGGCATTTATATGGTCAGACTCTGATCACTCTTTGGACTGAAACCGTTCAATGGTAAACAGAGAAGAAAACGACTTACCTGAAAAAAGGTGTTTTCAATGGCTGTCAACTTGAGCCAGGCTTCGAGAGCTTACACACTTTGATCCAGCATGGCTACACTTTCTATTGAAACGATGTTTGCATTCAACCTGGTGATAAAAAGAGCAAAAAAACAACAAATTAAATTACTTTCCAACGACTATCGGATCTCCAGTTGTGTTAATTTCGAATATTTGCTCATAAATACACATTTACAGTGCTTTTCAAAAGCATTTCTTTATTGAAATTGATGAACAAATCTCTCGCAATCGTGTTACTTTTAAGAATTCGTTCGGACGTCAGAACAATTCCTCATTGCCCAACCGGTATCTAAGAGTTTATGGGTTCGAATCCCGTCACGGACTGAGATGTTCAATTCTTTGTCCCACGCTCACCCCAGGATCAAAATTTAATCTTTCACTGCTCCCGATTAGATTTCTCTACAGGATACTTGGAATGACACAGTTATTAAGTGGTCGACGACAAATTCAAGTAAAATAAGGAAAGAGTGAACTTATCTTAATTAATAAGATTTTTCCAATATCTCATAGTGCACCAGCGTTCAAGAATTACACACAGCAATCCAAAATGGCCACACTTTCTCTTCAATATTCGAGTTCACCTGGCAAAAAGGGAGATTAAACATAAAAAGAACTATTTCTTTCATCAACAACTTCGAGACGTGTTTATAAATTTAATAACAGACAATTCTGCAGTGACTTCTTAAAGCAGGTATCAATTCTGTATGGTAAAATTATTTAAGAAAACACTAAATTTTTGTTGGCTGGCAAATCTCAAACAAACTTCCTGGTTCTGCTGAGGACAAGCATTAAAATAGTTAAAGATTTTCTCTGCAAGATACTTTGAAATATATTGAAATGGAAAGAGATTTTAATTTATTAACTTTGGACTGAAACCGAAAAAAACGGAAAATTTGAGGTGCTGGACTTATTGTAGAGAAAAAAGCGTTTCCAGCCAATAGCAAGCAGTGAACTTCTGATTGAAACCACTAAGTCCAAGAGCTAACGAAGTTGCTTTTCTTGCATTGGCAAATTTTCAGTCGTTCGTTTCATAAATTTTCCAGAAACCAAGTGAGGCAAGTTGCAGATAAATTTCTAACACCGGGAAAAAATATTTTATGAACGTTACTGCTGAGCTTTTGGTAGTACATTTAGACAACATTTCTCAGTTAATGAATAGAAAACTGCGAAGATAATATCTGGTCTATCTGAACCAAGATGTTTGCAATACTTATGCCGTGTTTAGACTTGAACGGTTTACCGAGGTACCAGAGTTTACTTACCTAGGTAAACATTTTCCGTGTGTAAACGCCAACTGATACTTTGGTAAATGCCGCAGAAGACAAAAGAAATTTAACCGAGGTAAAAGTTGTAATTACTCTGTGATCAGGCATGGTTACAGTTGGTAACCAAGGTCAAGATGACAGATATATCCGCTTGTGGGGACGTAATATTTCACTTCCCGCGGTGAGCAGATTGCGCGATTATCGACAAAGTGTTTCTATTCCAGTTTTCACCAGGCGATCATGGTAGATAACGGGGAAAGATTGGATCGATCTTCTTACAGCGAACAATCCGTCACGTAAAAGAGAGCACTATTTTTCATTCTCAGTATTATTAACAACCTTCTCTAGACAAATTTCGATCCTATGTTGTGTAATTATTGTCGATATATTTTGCCACCAGGGAGGATGCTGTAACGTATCCATGCATACTCTGGGTATGATCAAGCGGCTGAATTTTCGCCGTAATATTATGGAATGAGGTCCTCGCCTATGAAAATGATGGCACCTCAATTTGCTCCTGTTCCACTGCGGTGGGATCCTCGTCCGAGTTCGATTTCATGACGTTGATAATGCAGCGCGCGCGAATGTTGAAAGATCAACTTGAGTTATTTGAGCCGGTATAAACACTGGACGAATGTACCAAGGTTAAGTAACTTGACCTTAGTAACTGTTTACCTTGGTAAAAGCTCAAATGTAAACACAGCATTACTCTGTACCAAAGAACATTAGAGCCACGCACTGTCGTACAAAATGGACTTGTTTTCTCTCAGCATATCTTTTTCAAAACCTGCATGAAAAAGAAAAGAGGAAACTTTGATATACTGACTTTTAAAAATTGCGTTAGGCTTAGGAATTTGGTCAAAACAATGCAGAGCTAGCGGTTCACGGAGACATTTAAAGTACAAATGCTATTCAGGCAGCGTTTGAACGCACAAAGCAGTATAAAATTATTATTTTTTTACTACATGAAGACAGTTCATTTGGTTATTTCCCTCAGGATGTACTCAACATGATAAAAGAAAATCAGTTATTTTCTTTCTTGGACTGATACTGTAAATGGTATAAGACACAAGAGTTAAGCAAAAGACAACGAGCTTATCTGACTATAAAATCTTTCAGATGTCGTCTGCTTGCATCGAAGCGAAGGGTAAAACTCTACAATTCAAAATGGCTGCATTTTCTTTCAATGCACATGCACTCTGTGTTCAACCTTGGAAAAAAGAGAGCAAATGTCAATAAATGAAGTAAATCTCCTTTTATTCAATAAAACAGTCTTGTAGTTGTACAATGTTGCTATTTTCAGGCATATTACATTGTATTCGCTAGCCTGAAATCAAGAGACTAGAGAAATGCATTTTATAGTAGTGACTGGCTTTCTTTTCGCTTAGAAAATTTACTGCGAACAAACGTGTTAGGTTTGGGATTCTGGTGCTATATTGTATTTCGATCAATCTTGCTCTGAATTAATTCTTTATTCCGAAAGCTTCACACCCTCCCAGTATTCAACAATTTCTTCACTATGTGGACGTAAACAATTGCTAAAAGAACTGGTTATACTAAACCACTAAGCCGCGGAAAATGGCAAGCGTAGCGAAACGAGGCCAAAAGCGAACAAGGTCACGAAATGAGAAAACGAAAGCGTATACTTATCTGCGAAGGGAAGTGCATCGACGAAGATACTGGTTCACCTTCACAACACACGACGCTTTCTGACACTAAAACGAACGGGATGTCCTTTGAGACTTCCTTATATACACGATTAAAATTCATTCCACCTACTAGAAAAGTGTTTGCTACATCAGAATATTTCATTGAGATTTCTGTGCGTCAAACAATAGAGCATACAATTATATCAATAAAAAAATATCGAGTAAAGCACGTACCCAGAAGTCAGTTATTTTCTTCTAAAAAAGTACAGGTATTTCAAATGAATTCGTTGAATAGTTTTCAAGAAGTTGACTCTTGAAGTCCTTTGTGATATCACTGAAATCCCCAAGGAAAGACAGAACATGTGTCTTCGGGAGCTTGAAATTCATCGTCGCGTTTTAAATGCACAACGTATCTAAAACTCAGTTGTGTTGTCATTTTACAGAGCCAAGCCCTGTAAACTGAAGGTGTCAGGTGTTTACCAAGATAGGCACGGAAGGCGTGCTCAGACTAATCGGTGACAACACTGGGACTGTAAAATTGTGTAAAAGCAAAAAATATAAACATATCAAAAATAATCCTGATAAATTTATTTAACATCAATTCTGTCTTGAATTCCAAACATGATTTGTTACCCACAATCCAAGGATTTGAGTTAGAGACAAAACTAGAGGGCCAGAACAATGCTTTTTCCTGACAGTTCCCTTGATAAAGATAAAATGTCTCGAACCAAATATATAACACATAGTAACGGTTTCTAGCCTGCCTTCAGGGGGCAGCCCTCCTTTCCACCCATTCATTATGACTGACAAGATTTTAACAAATTTTACTTTTCCATAGGGAAAATGTCTTTTTCCTGACCATTTCCTGACCTTTAGCAGGGTGTCTAAAAAACTCGAATAGCGAATAGCGAATAGTGGCGAACAGTCACGGATAGTGGCGAATAGCCGTCAATAGTCACCTCTTTAGTTCAGCACTGATCTGGATTCGTTAAAACTGATCACGTGACAAAAAACAATAAAATATGAATGTGAGGCAAGTGCTCTGTGATTAGTTTATCAATTAACTGAAAAGACACAAACGAGCTGCTCTGATAATCAGTTATAAAAACAACAACATCTAAGCTACATCTTGTGTTAATTAATTATCCAAACAAGCATGAGAATTTCAGTGAATTTATCACCTTTTCTTCTCAGGACTTAGGCTAGGGCCGACAGTAAGAAAACATAAAACACAAGGATAACCCAATAAAGACTTATTTACGCTTTTGCAGCGGTAAAATTACGTTTAGAAACACCTTTTGTACTGATAAGCATCCATGCTTTTTAGCGGGAAAATTGGGTACCAAATTCCCCCCAATTTGGCCACTATTTGCCACCATTTGTCCACTATTCGCCACTATTCGCGACTGTTCGCCACTATTCGAGACCGTTCGCCACTATTCGCACTATTCGAGACTATTCGTACTATTCGCACTATTCGCTATTCACGACTATTCGCTACTCGGGTTTTCCAAACAACCCCTTTAGCAACCCTGCCTGTGAATTCGTGTTGTCGGTATTTTCACAACTTTAGCGAGAAACACTTACAATTCTCAGGCAATTACTGAGAGACATTAAAATCTACTGAAATAAAGTGTATTTGGTCAAGTTGCCTTTATTGATCTCAGTTGAAATACATGATAATACCAAATGACTGGTCTGGCAAAAATTTTGGCACGCAAATCAGTAATGACGGATGCACCGTTTAGTAACTGTGGAACTCAAAAGATTACATACACTAAAATTCTGTTGGAAAGCCGTCGAATTAAAAAGTTGATTTGTCATCGTAAGTTGTCAACGGCCGCACAAACGTCTATAGAAAAATACAAATTGAAATATATGTTTTGAGACAGGTTTCGAAAACGTTTTTTTACAATAACTGATCTGTGATTACTGATTGTTACGTATATACATCTTGTGCATTCAAAAATTGCATATATTTAGAAACTTTCTGATGGAAGACACATTTTACAGGTGGTCTGATATGACCTTCCTCCCTCTAGAATTATGGTCTACGGGAAGAGGATCTGAAATGGCAAGACTGCCATTATTGGGCTTCTGACGTCAGTATGGAGTTGTAGCAGGAACTTCAAACAAAGTCGCTGTTTCCATCGTACCAAAAACAAATTCGTGAAAGTTTGGGAGAACCAGAAAAAACTGTGGAAACACTCGCCTGTAGGTCAGTTCGTTAACAAGCGCACGCTGCTAAGCTACTCACTATCTACAACAGAATGTGTAGCGACTAGAACTTCCTTTGCTTTAGGGTGTCACGTTTTTCCGTGACCCTTGGGAATTATGCAACCCACTCTGTAGTACTTAAGCGTTCTTCATTACGCGTAGTTTTGTGATTCAACTGAAAAGATAAACGAGACAAAATACTTAAGTACAAATATAACGAAAAAAAAAAAAAAAAAAACTAACAACGGAACAAATAAACTTCATTATGCGTAGTTTTGTGTTTTCATTTTCGCCGGTGCTAGTTAGCACTGAAAGTTCGATCTGCTCGTTTCTACCGCGTTTTCCTTAGCTGCTTCACTGTTGTGAGCCCTGAAGTACAAATTCTAGAATTCGAGTCGCCACAGTTTTTGAGCCACACACACACCCACGATCACTCTCTGGAAGGGGATACCCATATCACTAGGGATTTGGGTATCCCCTACAGTTTGGCATTTCTACAGTCCTTTCCTCCCTTAAAATTGCCTTTCCTCTTGGTAAGTTTGCTTTGTCTTTTTATCTTCTGTTGATTTGGCTACCCTTAACGGTACAAGCAAGCATATTGAAAGGGATACCCATATCACTAGGGATTTGGGTATCCCTTACATTTTAGCATTTCTAGTCCTTTCCTCATTGGCACGACTTTCGTCTTTTTAAGTTTGCTTTGTCTTTTTATCTTCGGTCGATTTGGCTACCCTGAATTAAAGAAACGGTAACAAGCAAGCATATGGAATGGGATACCCAGATCACCAGGGATTTGGGTATACCACTTTTCCAGTGTTCAAAAAACTTAGTCTTGTCTACTTTATTTCCAGTTTTTATATATGTCTCAGAAGAAAAAAACTGCTTTAATGGCAAAATATAATGGGAGGGATGGTCGAGGAAAGAGCGACAAATAAATAAGTTTAAGACAAAGTTTATTTCAGACAAGCAACCGCACACAGAGGTCAGTCACAGCGTGAGACCTGCGTATTGCGTGACGGCCGTATCTCAGTGTGTTCGCTCGAATATTGATTTTATTCAATCGCCGAACTATCCGAGGCTTCGAATGCGCCCTTCTTGTTTAAAATGACGTGCATTTCAAGGGTTATCGATAGGCACCAAGCGCATGTTCATACAAGGAACTTTGGCGCGTGAATGTGTTTTGTATGTCGTTATAACTGCGCACTCGGATCAGACAGTCTGTTATAAATTGCGACTATTTTCAGCAACTTAAAGTGTTTATATCAAGATTAAGCAAGTTTTAATTTATTGAGACAAAGCTTCGTAAGAAGATAAATGGTTTTTCAGCAGAATTATGCATGATTTCACTTGCCCCAGTGGGTGGTATTTAACGATTTCAGTGTTTTGGGTACCCAAAACACTAGGGATTTGGGTACGGCGGTACCCAAAACACGGGGATACCCAGATCACTGTGACAGCGCCATTTTGAAAATCGTCGTTATTCGATTTAATCACTTAGGCTTAACTATGAAAATCTGTACATTGCCAATTTTACTATAGCCTGCGACCAGGCTCACCTTTGTGCCACACCCGGGAGCAGCGAAGAAGGAAGCGATTCGGCGGGAAGGAGTCTGGTGAAGAAGCCCCAATCGCACTCGACTCGGCGCGTGTTTTTTACGTATCAAACAGAGAAGTTACATGTAATTCGAGATGAATCAACTTTCAGATCTTCGATATATTGAAGCAGCGATTTTTAGGATCTTTTTGCACATCATGCAGAGAATTACTTGACACTCACTCGTGATTTATATGGCATTTTGAGGGATGACAGCCATTTTGCCGAAGCGCAGAAATTGGGAACTTTTCCGACAAAGATAAAAGATTGGAAGCAAACATAAACAAGCATTAAAATCTTACCTTATATTGTCCTTTTAACATGAACAAATGATAGGCAAAAGCTTGAGTACACAACAAAGACTTATAACCATGTACACTGTAGCAGTCAAGAGAAAAAGCCACATAAGCGCCTAATTTACGGCAAATTTAAATTGTAATGAACAGGCAGATGTAGTTATATTTGAACGTTAGTTGGCTCGAAGATTGCGTGAACCTCCCATTCTCGTTTTTGAAATTGTTGTTAGTATATGTAGCTAATTCTCGGCTACATTTTCGTGTCGGATGTGAGCGTTACAGTTGGCGTTGCAGTTAATGAGAAAACTTACGTACGGAAGCTTAAGGACATGACTTGCGCATCTTGAAAAAACTAGCCAAGTTTTTCAATTTCGTCATTTGCAGTCCTCGTTAATCTTTACCATCCTTAACGATCCTCACTGCGCTTTGATTTGTTCTTGCCTCTTAAGTGTTTTCTATCCTGGAACACGATCATTTTAAGGTTTTATTCTATTGAAAGGCAACTCTTTACGACCCTAAAAATGACTCTAAAAATCGTGACGTAACTGTTAAAAAGTTGTTTCATTCTCGGGCTGCGTTATCGTTCACACTATCGATGTTATTCCTATAATTTTTTGTAAAACAGCAATATTTCCTTGAAATACAAATGGTTTGTTTCGTTTTATTTCAGTGCGAAATATCGTATTCCAAGTTCACATCTTGCAAAAGTACAGACTTTTCTCAAAAAACGGAAATTGTTTGAAATCATCAGGTGTTTAACTTTTTTAGTGTTTTTAGTTTTTGTGTTTCCATGCTGACTCGTCTTATTTCAGTTTACCTTTGATGTAAGTGAATATACAAAATATCATTTATCTGAACTGCGGAGAAAGATATGAAGACATGATTGATCATCGCAATTATATACACAGCTTAAGCAGTTGTGAAATTAAAGCCTGAAAAAAAATTCAGGCCTGAACGGGACCCGAACCCATGACCTATGCGATACCGGTGCAGTGCTCTACCAACTGAGCTATCAAGCCAACTGGGAACTGGTTACATTGTGAGTTCGTAATATACCCATAGATGGTGAAGAGTGCAAGTGAATATACGAAATATCATATAGTTGAACTGCGGAGAAAGATATGAAGACATGATTGATCATCGCAATTATATACACAGCTTAAGCAGTTGTGAAATTAAAGCCTGAAAAAAAATTCAGGCCTGAACGGGACCCGAACCCATGACCTATGCGATACCGGTGCAGTGCTCTACCAACTGAGCTATCAAGCCAACTGGGAACTGGTTACATTGTGAGTTCGTAATATACCCATAGATGGTGAAGAGTGCAAGTGAATATACGAAATATCATATAGTTGAACTGCGGAGAAAGATATGAAGACATGATTGATCATCGCAATCAAAAGCCAACAGCCTGAAAAAATTCATCTGTGACCAGCTCCCAGTTGGCTTGATATTATAAAAGAATAAAGGAATGTCACACCTGAATTAAATAAAACGTTCTGCTCACAGTAGGCACTCTAGTGTAATTTGCTCAACAGAATTTAAACTTTGAATCTTGAATTTTGAATTTTGAATTTTTTTCCTTGATCCGATCCGTGATCCGATCCGTGGTCCGATCCGACCCTGGTTTTGTCCGCCCGTCCGCAGGGTTCAAGTCAAGAAAAATGGACTTAAGAATAGCACCTTTGATATTTAATTGTGTCTTTACGTCTGTCAGCTTATGTGTGAAGTATAAACATGAATTATTCAAACAACCTTTGATTGGTTGCGCAAGGGCAGCTTTTTGCGAAGCTTTCAATCTCGTTCCCAAAGTCTTCTTTCCCCTTAAATAGTAAAATGCTCTTTTTCTTTGGCCATCGTAGCTTGATAAGAAATAACACGCAAACTGCGGTGATAAACATGACAATAAAACGCATGTTAAGAAACAAAGTTCATTTACTTGATACCTGGAGCCAAAGCTCTGGAGTCACCTGACGACCAATGAAAGAAACTGTCAGTCTCTTAATACATTTAAGAAAACAATTCAGAAACGCGACTTCAGTAACTTTTTAAACAATGAAAGATGCAATTGCCGCCTTTGTGAATTTTAATAATAATCATGTATATAGCTTTTTTATCACATAAATTTTTCTCATTATTGTGATAGTTGTAATTTTTTTAGGTAGGTGTCCACAATTAGTAGAGGGGACGCTTCCTCTCAGCTAAACATTTTAGACACGGTAATAAAGTTTATTATTATTATTATTATTATTATTATTATTATTATTATTATTATAGAAGTAACAACTAAATTTAAATTTAAAATTAGTAACTAATTAACAATTACAATGACAGAAGCTGAGAAACATTTGCATATAAACAATGCAAACTACTAAAGATAAACTGAAGCTTTCCGCTGCCTACATTATCATTTAGCTAGAGTGGGTTTTAATTCCCCTATTAACAGAGTCTCTTTTATCTTGCAATGTGTATCTGTCCGACCTTTTGCTGATATATCAAAGTGGTCCCATTTGAAGTTGTGACCAGTTGACGTGACGTGGTCTGCAATAGCAGAAGCATGACAGCTACTCGTAATCGATTTAAAATGTTCAGTTTTTCTGTCATGCAATCTACGTTTTGTTTTTCCAATGTAGAAATCCTGGCAGTCCCAACAACTAGCCTTATACACGACTTTTGACAGTTGGGAACGGTTGATCCTATCTTTATAGGGAAATAAAGACTTGATGCGATAAGCGCTTTGGAAAATAACCCTAAGATCACTGCAGCCATAAAACTTATTAATGCAGGTCTTCAGTTGTTTGGCTGCTACCAGAGCACTTTGTTTCCGCGACCACGTGACCAAATAATAATAATAATAATAATAATAATAAACTTTATTACCGTGTCTAAAATGTTTAGCTGAGAGGAAGCGTCCCCTCTACTAATTGTGGACAACTACCTAAAAAAATTACAACTATCACAATAATAAGAAAAATTTATGTGATAAAAAAGCTATATACATGATTATTATTAAAATTCACGAAGGCGGCAATTGCATCTTTCATTGTTTAAAAAGTTACTGAAGTCGCGTTTCCGAATTGTTTTCTTAAATGTATTAAGAGACTGACAGCCATTACCGGATGTCCGTGATTTACGGACATCCGGTAACGCATGCGTAGTTTTGGCCTGCATATCCGCTCATGCTCAGAAACTAATCCTTAGGGAGGGGAAAGAGGAATAGAGTGTATTTTTCAGATGTGAACAGATCGGAACGTTGACATGTGTTTTCACTTCGCTTAAGTTAGGTGATTTAGAGTTAAAAAGGGAGTACAAAGCGGCCTTAAATACAGTCGCCGCTTCAAACACGATTGCCAGCTTGTGTAATATTTTATCAACGGGTTTCGCGGTGCATTCTGTGGTGGACCGTCTGGAAAAATTCAGGAATCGATAGCTGTGTTCTTGTTGTTTCTTCTCTTCATATTCGATAAAAAAGGAGAAGTTTAAAGAGCGGGGTGCAGTTGTTAAAGCTTTCAAGCAAAGTAATCAGGATACGACATGTATTACGTCTATCGATGACACGGTAAAATTTGTTTATGGACACACGGAAGCGTTTGTGGAAATCAGCCGTGGAAATTGCATCACTGACCAGAGGATTTAAATATAAGCCGTGCTGATAGATGAAGGGAAAATTTTTTAATGGTAAGAACTATTTACTCCCTGGTTATTTACATAGGTTTGTAAGCTGCAGCAGAATAAAAATCTGTTCAACTCAGGAAAGTTTTGTTGTATTGGAGTTTTGCTCATGTTTCCTTGCAAGGAATGTAATAAGGGTGCTCACTTTCATATGTGTGTCCTCATTTTTTCAAGTAACCCTATTCTGTTGTTTTTTTTTTTTTTACAAAGAAAAAGGTCTTACACAATCAACAGATCATTAAACTGTCAAATTAAATCAATCAATCAACTTTTATTGTGCATTATTTACAGAATTTATTTACATCAGTATTATAATTAAATAAATATGAGAACACACATAGAGACTACAGTTTCTGTGCACAGCATGTGTAAACAGAACTGTTTTCAGCTGCTAAAACGACCCCCACCGTTAAACCCCAACCACCCCCACCCCGGGTTTAACTGTGGGAGTCGTTTTAGCAGCTGAAAACAGCTCTGTTTACACATGCTGTGCACAGAAACTGTAATCTCTATGTGTGTGTCCATGAAAGAAAAAAAAGCGCGGAAAGGATATGCAGGGTCAGCAGGGTATTGTTCCGATTCCGAAGCATCGGCGTCATGCGATCGAGTGTAATAAAAAATGTCACAGAAATACTTCCTATTGAAGAAGTATCCGCACAGTATATACGCCGAGATGGCTGCCGAACAATCAAACAACTGCCAACTTTCAGATTCCACTCAAAACCTCCCTCCAGAGCTTCGCGAGATGATTTACAAGGAGTATCTCGCAATAAAAAGAAGGGAAAAAAAGGATTTGTGCTGGGGCAATGTACACGAGCATATTTCAAAACTGCCTTTCTGTCAATACATGCAGCAGATTGTACCAACGATAATTTGTTTTGAATATGCGAACTACCGTTTCGAGGGTTGTTGTTTCCCCTGTTTCGAAAGGGAGGGAACTCTTCATAAAATATTGCCAATCCCACCTCTCATAAAAGACAGCATCGAGTAAAAGAATTTTTTAAAAGTATGCTCCTGGGGTTATGATTGGCATGAGTGGTTCCTTTTTGGCAGGTAGCGTTAGCAAAAAAGGTAAGTGTTTCCTAGTGAAAAACCTCATCGCCATCAAGCATAGCCGAAACGACCTCGCGCGTAATATCACGAACATTTTTTTGCCACTCAGGTGTGAAATATTCGTGGGCGAGAAACGCAATCAAGTGGAAACAGACGAGCATGTTTTTATAATATGCAAATAAAACCGTCTGTTTCTAAAAATCAGTTCCAAGCGGGGGGGTCTGTTATTTTTTTTATCAGCTCAGCTTCAAGTCTGCCGCGGATGTCTTTCTCCAGTTTCTGAACATCAACGTCAGCAAGCTTTCTCTTTGATGGTTGGCGAAGCATCTTTGCTCGTACTTGTTCCTTCAGCGCATTATACTGTTGAAACTCGGAAAGGATGGTGTCAAACTCGTGGGAAGACACTTCGTTGTCGTTCAAAGATTTGGAGAGCAATCTGTTGATTGTATCCCGCTTGGCAACGGCGAGCGTGGTAATCTCTTGATGTTTCTTTACTTTCGAATCAAGTTTTTCGCTGACGATTATCAGCCCCGAAGAAACGAGAGCGAAACACCCCCCAACGCCGCCTAAAGGAACTGTTGCCGGCAAGCCAACCACAGACAGAGCGGAGCCAAAACTTGCGCTGGAAAACGCTGCCGAGAGAACACTGGAGCCAGCAGCACTCCATTTAACGAATTTTCTTGCCCGTTTGTATTTTTTTGCGACGAGGCGATAGTGGCCGACCTCGTGGTCCAAAGTGTTTGAAATCTCGTTGATCTTTTGCAAGCGGAAATTTTCAGAAGTAGCCGCCAGTACTGGATAGATAGGTTCGACAGGCGGCGCGTTTGGTAACACATTTGCCGAAGACATCGTGTATATAAAGAAATTTAATTTAACTCTAATTCAAAAATAAGCGGGAAGCCCTTGAAATCAAAGAGTTCGCCATTCTCATCTTTAACGCTAAGAGTGATGCTATTTATAAACTCGTCTGTACAGCAGTCTCGCAAAACCTGTTGCGGAGAACCCTGGTAGCTTACCTTTTCAAAAGGCTTCCCTTTCACATCAAACAGGGCTAAGACATCTGACCTCTTGCCATTGAACAGATTCCGTTCTTTGTCGATCAAATCACAATGAATAAAATATGTCGTTGGAGCTGTAAGCCTTTTTACGAATGTTATAGTCTTCGACTTTCGCCCAATACCAAGTAAATCGGCTAAATCGCAATCAAGTTCAATCGGTTTTAACCCAAAATGTCTGATTACAAGCTGGCCAACAGGTTGATTTATTGCTGTTTCCAACTTATAGTTATATTTGCCGAACAGACCTTCTATTTCTTTTGCCATTCTTTCTAAACTATAATGCCCTGGGAGTAATTTACTGACTGATAAAGCTTTATCTTTGTCTTTATCTCCCAAGGTGGCTGAACCTTCTTTTTTCAAAGTGTCCCAGCTGTTGAATAAATTACAAGATATGAGTTTCATGAAACGTACTTTCGGTATCGGGTTTTCAAAATAGATAGTCCCTCCGTTCTCTTGTGTGACAATAGTTAGAACAACCATTTTATATTTAACAAACAAAATTGTGTTCAAATACAATGGCGAATATGTGGAAAGATCCTGAGTTTCTGAAAAAAGCGGCAATCGCGAAGGAAAAGGCGTGGACAAATTTTTTAAACCACTTTCCCAAAGCGGAAAAAAGCCGGTTCGTTTCACAAGAAAGCATCGACAAGAAAAATAACGCAACCGCAGAGGTGTTTTTCAAACAAAGCGAAGGCTCGTTGCAAAGCGTCTTCGGCTCAGACAGGCGGTATTGGAGCGCGGAAATGAAACAAGCGCTCGGTTTGGGAGACAGCGGAGGTTTTCCTTATCAATTGTCGCCGCTGCGTTCAAAAGTTTCTTTGGCTATCCCTGCGGAACCTTTCGACGGAAAAGCGCCAAGCTTGAAGAAAATATTCAACGCCGAAATCAAAATCTACGTCACGCCTGACAAATATTTCACGACAAAATTCAGAGAAATATTCCAAAAAAACCAAACTCAGGCACACTTCTGGAGCCGCATCAAAACACTGATTAGGAGGGCCTGACGTGAAATATTGGCCGCAACAGCTCAACTTCGCGGTTTTCTGTGCGACACAGGGGTGTGGAATTTCACGCGAAAGCTTTGACAACGGGATAAATCTCCCCCCGCAGATAAGAGCTTTTTACACCTTCCACGTGTATTTCACCGTCAAGCGCATTTTGTACCAGCTAGGAGGAATTCAGAGCATGAGCGCTTTGCCCGGAGATCCGCCTTTCAACCAATTCAATAGTCATTGACGTTCCTTCGTACAAAAGGCTATGCGGGGAGTTCGGAATAGACCCTTCGAGCGATTTTCGCTTCACGCACGGGGAAAACCACGGTCTGGGAAGCATTTACGTATACGCGTCTGGCGCGACTAAAACCGACTATCAATACCCGGGGTGGAACAAGTTCAGCGATGAAGGCGGCAAAGCGATAAAAGGGGACTTGATTTATTACATCGAGCCGGGTGCCGCTTCTGATACCCAATCAGACTGGTTCGCGCCAAACACAGCCTCCGGTTTGACGCAGGCAGGGTTGGCGAGAATCAACCAGTCAATCGAAGCCTTCGTTTACTGCATTCTGGGATCGCAGGTTAATGTGCGCAGCAGTATTCTCGGTTCGGGTGGCCGGGCGAAAGAAGCCCAAAGCGAGTTCCTGGTGCTGATGGAAGACGCGATCAGACAGCCCGACCTGGCCGAGAGCGTGCAAAGGTACCAGCTCGCGGTGGATCAAGCGAAGGTCAGGCTCAATCTTGCCGTAGCCCCCATGGCCTGGCTTATGCCCGCGCAAATGATAATCAACACGGAAAGCACAATCGGTTACAACAACAAGCTGAAACAGGCGGTCTCCGGAATGAAACTTGGGGTGAACAACCAGGTAAACCCGGAGACAAGAAAAGCTGCGCTCAAACTAATGGCAGGCGGCCCGTCAAAAATTAACCCGCCCAACAGCCATCCTTCAAACCCGATACACAAAGCCGCAACAGCCGAATTAAAAAAAGCCTCTTTGCCTGACACTCAGCAAACACAACCAACGGCGCAAAAAATAGAGCCAAAGGCTCCAGATAAAACGTCGCAACATGAAATAAACAAAACAGCTGTTATTGTCGGTGTAGTAGGATTATCGGCGTTGCTGTTGATGGCTTGGCGGTAAGCTACCGCTGCTTCTTAAAATATTTTTCGAACAAAAAGTCCACCGCGGCAAGAATAAGCAGCCAGGTGTGCTCGGCCAGAAACCCGACGACTTGGCCCGCAGCTTTGGATAGAAAAGTCGCAATCGATCCAATCAGCCCGGGCAGCAGAGAACCAAGCTTCGCGCCAATATCTTTTAGGCCTTTCCGCAAAGCTTTGCCGGTGGCTTTCAAAGCATTAGTGATTGAACCGACGACAGCCCCTATTGTGACCCTCGCGGCTAGAAGAATTGAAGTGACCGTCACGCCATATTTTTGGAAGATCTCTTTGACCCTTTCCGAGAGGGGCCGCCCCCTTTCCCTTTCCGCAATCTGAGTTTGCAAACGCGAGAGCTCCTCGTTTCTTTCTGCCACTTTGCCTTCTGCGGCTTGTTTGTCGGAGGGCGAGGCATTCTCAACTTGGATGATCGCCTGGTCTTCCTCGTTTTGGCGCTGCAGCTCGCTTTCCTGCTCTTTCAGGTCGTCCAACGGTTTTGTTTGGTTGAGCCTTTCTACCATGGCGTTTGTTTCACTTTCTTGTGCTGCGAGTACAGTCTGGCCCTGAGTCTGTCAACCTTGTCTTTTTCTTTATCTACGTTTTTTTCTCGTTTTCTAAGCGAGACCAATTCTTTTCCCTTGTTTTCAAGCTCGGTTTGATAGTTCTTTTTCAGTTGTTTCAGCCTACGCAGTTCTGCTTCCATTTCAAGATTCGAACCTTTTTCGTCATGAATTGCATCAATCTTAGCTTGAGTTTGCTAGATTTTTCGTCTTAAAACTTCTATTTCTTTCTTTTTTTCTTCTATTTGCGAAGAGAGTTTTTCCGCCTGTTGTAGTTGGATCTCCACCTCTCTTAAAATTTTGCGTTGTTCTCTGATGGTGTATCGGTCTTCGGCTATTTTTTCTTCAGCACTCGGGCCAAGGTCATCTTTGAAGTTTTCTGAAAAACTTTTCATAAAGCCTGACTCATCTCCTTTTAGAATCTTAAAATTGCGGATGGAAAATTGCGAATGACAAATATGCGAATGGTACTGGTAAGGGGAATTATCTTACGATGTTTTCTTACAGACCTAGTTGTGAAATAAACCGGGTCAACTGAAACTGACTCTAGGCCGGGAACCGAGCTTCCAATTCTTTTAAATATATATTTAATCACAAAACAGATTGAAACATTTTTACGCCAGATCCAAAAAAGGAAAGGACTTAATCGAATAATCACAAACTAGACTTTTCTTTTATTGTCAGATTCCTTGTTCTTTTACTTTATCGAAGGACTTTCGCCTCGCTACCCTTGTTTAAAGTCGATCGAACTTCGACCTTACCTTTATCTCTGGCAATCTTTGTTAACCTTTCCTTTGTGTGCTTTTGTAGTGAAAAAGCTGGTCCACCGCGTCAAATGGACAGGATAAGGCCTTCAGATATGGAAGGTACAGAGCGTTTCTTTAAAAGCGCTTTTACAGCTTACTGTGATATAGATTTCATGTAGTTAAAATAACGAAAGATAAAAATCGAATACAAAGAACAAACGTCTATAGACCGCCGCAGGAGGTTCTTTTTGTAGATAGAGCAGTTCTGTAACACTACTGCAAGGCGACAATTAAACTTAAATTTGGCGATTTCCGTAAAAAAGAAAAATCACGAGAAATTATGAGAAATAAAGAAAATGTTAAAAAGAAACCGAATAAATGGCAAGATTTAAATTCTGCAAAGAAACTGAATTCTTATGGCTCCTGATTGTAGATATAGAAGCGCTAAATTAAAATTCCGTATTACCGCACGTTCTTTCCAGCGAACTTCGTCCGCAGGAATTTTTACAGTCAAAATTTAAAATGTTGGTTGTATCGACGGTTAGATCTTCATGCGCTTGCGTAAGCTTATTCATTGTCAGAGAAAAGTTTTTCTTCCAAAGATATTTTCCAAAGACGTGAAAAAGAGGTAAGAAAACTGAGTATGCGTCATAATTTGCGCGCGCATCAATTTCATCATGATTAAAGTTGAATTACGACGCAACTATAATTACTTAGCTGGACGAAAAGTACGTTTTACGACGCTTCACCGCGGTATTCTTGTCTGTGAGATTTTCGACAGTTAGAGGCCAATTTCGATTTATTAAATGTCTTACTAATTGGCTCCGAGGCTTAGGGGAATAAAACAAAAGAGACCGCATCGGGTATAACGGATGAATAATTAACTTCTTTTTTTTTATTTCCTTACGCCTCTGAGCCAAGTTAGAATTTTAATTTATCGAAATTGGCCTATATAACTATCAACATAGCATGTTCGGATCAAAATTCCTTGCAGGTGCGTGTTTTTTAACCAAGTTGCTCATTTTTCACAATTCAAAGCACACAATCTTAACGTGGGATGCATTTCTTTTGTTCAAAGCATATTTCTCGTGGCTGTAATGAATTTTAATGTGGGTATATATAAAGAAGTGTAGAATGACACACCCATTTTAGCGTCGGTCGCCGTTACATTGAAGGCAAGGGCGAAGACATCTTGGTCGCCGTGCTTCCTTCAGGCAAGTCCATATTTTCTTTATTTATCTCCGTTGAATTGAAGGCAAGGCGAACACATCTTAGTCGATGCGCTTCGTTCAGGTAAGGCCACATTTTCTCCACCAGTTACGTGTCGTAGCTGTTTCCCTCGTCTTTCAATTTGATCATTTAGTGGCATGGAAAAATAAAACTTTCCTCAGGCTCTGAAAGCTTCGAGGTGCATGTATTTTTCGGTGACACCGAAGACTGTATATAGGCGAAGTTGATATACCGAATAGCAAACATTTCTCTTGTGAGTAACTGAATGGTTATTTTTAATAAAATGTTTGTTTACAGCTTGATAATCTGCTTGGTTTGCCGTTTGACTTTGTCATTCGCAATTTGTTTGGTCACCTCGGAGCGCTACCATGTACACTCTTTCTAACTGTTATAAAAACAGAAAATTCCCACCGAAGAGAACAGTCATATAGTTTATATCAAAACCTATAACTAATCTCCATTCCTTTCCCACTGCAGTGCACCACTTTGTTGGTAGCCGTTCAAAAGTGTTATTCCACATTTTGAAGGAGTTTTGTTAAGCGCAAGGCCGATAGACGTCCGTTAACTGATACCGGCTAATACTCAATCAAGTCAGTTTTGCTTGAGTTAACCTTCGATAAACTTAACCATGGCTTTCCTGTTTTTTCACAAGAGTTGACCAGAAGCAGCAACTGTATCCAAAGGAATTGAATTGGAGTGACCGGCATCAATCGCCAATTCAAATGAAGAGTAGCACGACCAGCAATGGACTCCTGGCAAGTTTCATGTTGGCAACAATTCAGTTGAAGTTCAGATAAGTGGATAACTGTTATCGCTGTAAATTAATTGAACAAAATTTATGATCTTCGTTTCTTTGAAGATTTGCAGATAAATCCAGTTTAGGGGCATTGAGACGTAACATTAGAACCGGTTTGCGATTTAATAAAGAATGTAACCGATTTCAAAATGAGTGAATGCCGTTGGCATTTTTGCATGCCTTGGTGCTGAATGCATGTTTCGTAATTTTAACGGACGAGTCTCCACCATAGACTTCGTTTTTGGACGTATTTTTGCTTAAAATTAACCCACAAACAAAAGTAGCACGTATAATTTATTTCGTACTTTTAAGTTAGAACTTTTTTCATTTTTCTTACAAAGACAGGAAATCGAATACTGAGTCAAAGATCTTACGATTTGGTGGCACTAAAGTTTTACTGGTTTTTTTTTTTTTGCATGATTGATTGCTTCAGTTTGTCGTCCTGTGATTGTGTTTTTCTGTTTAAAAATTTTTTTTTGAAATCCATAGCAAGAATCTGATAACTTCTTATTTATTGACTTCATCGGCAATCTCGTTTATTAATTCTAAAAAAATCAAACAAAAATCTTACCTTGAGCAACTGACGGGCACTTAGCTGTGTATAATGTTTAATATGGGCATAGTTCAATTAGAAAAAATGAGCAAAAAATTGAAAAGAATCTCGGCGCAGGAAAAGATTTGCAAGCTCGTTAGGCTCGCTGTATTGTTATTTGTTCGCCAACAAGAGATCAATTGGCTTTTGAAACAAATAGTTCTTTGGTTAGAAAAATTAAATTAAAAACAATTGACATCAATGTCTGCAAGCAGTGAATATTGTTCTTTATCTCGGATCCTTTGACAGAAAAACGTATAGTCGGCGCTAGAATGTTGTCATGGAAATCAAACGCAGATGAATCCGATGGATTGACCACACACTTCCCAAGGTTGCTTAGAGATGGACACCAACTGACAACATCAAACCTGGTTGGCCAAAAACCACCTGGCGCCTGTCATGAGCTCAATGAGGAACAACATATCGTGCAAAAACGAGATAAATGTGAGAGGGATTGTGGCTGCCTTGTGTCCCACAGAGAACGAAGACGATTAAGTAAGTAAATCTTGTTATCAACCTTACAAGTCTGTTATCTTAAATGGCGGCTGTCCTTCATTATCAACTCATTCGCTTACGCTACCAAGTGGAATAGAAATACATGAAAGATTAAGAGTTGCTCCAAATTAATTGTTTAATTTGTGACGGCCAGAACATTGGTTATAATGATTCAACTCTCTGACTACGAAGAAGTTTTCGGAGTGAGCAAGTTATCTGTCCATCAAATACTCATAAGTAAACCTAGGTGATTAAATATCTTAAGTTGCTGCTGTCTCCTCTGCTCCAGGATGACCAAAGATGTGTTGAAGGACAGTTCAGGAGTTTCTGGATGCATTCATCCGTCAACCTTAATTAATTGAATTTCATCAACTTTAACTGAATTTTGGATGGCAGTGTGCAGAGCTTCAATTCTGGCGTACGATGACTATTGGAAAAACATCTCACCTCGGATAAGTAGATAATGGTTTTCCTATCTTTACAGTCCAAGAGTGTTAAAAATCATGATTCTGATTGCAAAATTGATAGATTTTCAAGTTTCGTACCATTGCTGTATACAAGGGTACGGTTGTCTTGTCCACAAAGTGCCATAATTTAGATCAATACAATACACGTGCACTGTATTATTTTCGAGAATAATTATCATAATGAGACTACCGTTTGTTTGAAAGGACTTTGAGCTACTTTGGGTCGAACTTGTGTTGGCCTAGTTCATTTTCGCGTGGGAGGGAGAGGGGGTGGAGTTATTATGTGAAAGGACATCTTTCACGTTTCATTTTACGTTCTTAGGTGTTCTAGGAATTTAGCGTCTGCAAACGTTTCGGTGAAGAGGATAATACCACGACGTAAAAGGTCATAAAAAGATTCATTAATAATCATTAAATCCAATTTTAACAGCTAGCTCATACTATTAACTAAGTTAGAAAGCATTATCCGTAATTCTTAGAAGCGCGAACAATACAGCCCATATTGGATTCCATGGGAATTCTAGCTATTTCATTTCTGAAGAAAATGCCAAAATTCGAAACCGGATCAAAACACTACTGTTTTCTGAGAATTTACATAGTTATCAACTGTATCTAACACGACTGTAAATTTATTAGTTGACAAGGTAGTGTTGATTAAATATTCTTTTTGTCTCTCTCCCTCTCTCGCTCCAGACGGCTGATGTATCACTTTTGACAGAGAGGGCAGCCATCTTAAATCGCAGTGCACTGTTGGAATCTGGCACAAGTTGAGTATTGAAGACGTCAGATCTCAGATAAGTGCATTATTTCTACTCTCGTTAACTTTTAACGGTTTCAGTAATTTACGAAACAGACTAACTAGAGTTATTGTCTTGATGAAGAACCAAATTCTAAGAATTAATATTAACAACAATATGAGAAAATCAGTAACGAGAATACACATTTTGAGCATGGGACGTACTTAAGAGTTACCACTTTGAAAAACTAAATTCTCAGAGTTGACATTTAAAACAATATGAGAAAACCAGTAATGAGAATATCCATTTTGAGCATGGGATGTGTTAAAAGTTACCACTCAGTTCGTTATGCTGAAGGTCAACCTGAAACTCTCGAATATCATTTCTTGTAATTCATATTTTTTTCAAGGTCTTGATGAAGACCAAAACCAAACGTTGCGGAAATGTAGATAAGAGAAAAAAATATTTTGCTTCATTGAAAACAATGGTGGTTTCTTTTCGAGAAAAATTTAAAGGAAGAGAAAGGGGTAGTAATTAAGACATGACCGCGGCTTGTCAGTAAAATCAACTCGTGAATGCTCGCTAGTTTTCCCATTAAGCCTGAGATGAATGATACATCGAATTGTTGTTTTACATGTATAAATCCTTTACATTTGAGCAGTATTCTCGAGAATATAAAGTGAAGTATCTTAATTGAAAGGTTTTAATCTTCCAGTTCGTCACTTCTCATACATCGCAAACTACTTGTAAGAGTGCTGTTTGAGTACAACCGTATTAAAATTACTTTTAAAATTTAAAGTAAGATCGTTCTAAAAAGGGCTTCTTCTGTTTTGTTTGTGTTTCTGTCGAGTAAAGAAGGATTTTGAATCTTTAAAAAATTTTGGAAAAGCTGTTTTGTTTTGTTTTTGTCGAATAAAGAAGGTTTTGTGTCTTGAAAGAATCATGGACATAGCATGTCAGATATCGGGACTACAATAGATCGTTTTTACTGTCATGCCATAAAAAAAGAAAAACAAACAAACAAGAAAATGCTATCTTATAGAAGATAAATAAAGAAGGCACCTGCAGGTTTTAGGTCTATGCGCTATCCCAAACTTCAGATATTCGCCTAAATGTTTTGCACAAATTTACAGAGCCCAGTATGGTGCCGCCATATTGGTGTACTTACGTGGTACACGAATCTTTCTTTGGAATATTTATTAGTTATAGAGTTTCTGATGGATCTACCAAAATACTAGTTCTGAATATTGAAAGGGCATAACACGATCAACTGTGTCAAGGAATTTGAACTCGATGTATTGCATACTTTTTGAGCGACGCGGGCTTAAAAGCTCAAAATTTTACGAAGAATGTATAAGCTCATTTAGCGCTTCTGCCACCGAGAAATTTTACAGTTTTTGAAAGCCAATTTCTCCTCGAATATTACACCCAAAGAGCCAAAAGCTTCACCAGTTACTAAGTTTCACAAGGTCTTTAAATTGTTGTAGTCAATTCGTGTCTAGCGTGATACCTTCTCCGTGCAAAGTGGTATGTTAATGAGGAAAGATGTCAGCAAATAAGTCGGCAAAGATTCGCCAATATGGCGGCCGGAAAATAGTTTGATAATCTGGAGCCTACTTGATTATCTAGGCCACTGTTTGCCTGCACTGCCCAAACCTATAAATTAACACTTTAATACTACTTTTTTTATTTCACAAAGGGGTAACAATCATGAAATAAGTATATCGACAAACGCGATCGTAGCTTTATGTCCCGCACTGCCATAACTCTAAAATTCAAAATGCAGTTGTTTCCAAACGAAGGACGTTATTCCGCTGAAATGTTGTGAAGATATATACTTTTCGCACCTCTTATGCCTGGTGAGGATAGAAACTCTAGTGGCTCTTTAGGTTTGGATTTTAAAACTTGATGACGTCACGTGAAAACGTTCCATTGAATTGAGCATGGAATAAAGTCTCTTTATTCAGATCTAATCATTAATTAGTTCTACAATAATAATTAAGACAAAATCCGAGAGGAAATCGACCAATTTCAGTTTTAATTGGACAAAAACCTTATTCCAGAATGTTTGTAAGCATATTACAGTCCTTTTCGCATTTTCTAAAAGCTTGAGATTTAAATAGTTGCCTGAAATAACACCGAAAACAATTTCCCATGGAAACGTGAGAAAACAAATTTCAAAGTTCAGAGAAGTTGTGCAAACAAAGGTAACATGTCATCATCAGTTTCATTTCACCAGTAATTTCTAGTGTTTCATATGAACTTCAAAATCTGTTTTAGACATTTGGTGTTGTTAAACATAATTTCCTTTGAGAAGATATTTGAAACAGTCGCACAGAAGTTGGTGAGCAATTGTAAAAGGAGACCAAACACCTTTTATACCGTCACTGGAATTTTTTAACACGGGATTTGGCAAGATGACTTACACCAATACCACAGTATACAAGCTTATTGAAGTGCCTTTGAAATTAGCTAATTAGTTTTTACTTGCATAATGTTTACATCTATGGAGCCCTGGGTAAATTTTTTTTCCGTAACGTCATGCTTATGAAAGCACGTAAGGATACAGTTTTTGATACTGCAACTGACCCTCCACCGCCAACCCACCCGCAAAAAAGAATGAAAAACAGCCAAAACAGTGACCGTCGATAGGGGATTTCAGAATATATTTGGACATTGGCCCTTCAAAATCTGTACAATGCCTTTGGAGGATTAAATCTTTCACAGATTCGTAGATAGATCAGAAAGACCGAAAAGTTTCAAAAAACATTGCTATGACTTAATTTAGGTCTACAGGTTAAATTTCGCGGAGAAAACGTTTTTTCGCAATTTGCGGCGATGAGTTCTCTTTCTAAGAATAAAGTTTCTCTCATCAAATTTCCGTGATACAATGTTAGCCGAAAACGTACCGAAGTTAAATTAACAACAAAACAAAATTGTACTTACTTGGGAAAAAACGTTTTGAATGACATTCCAATGTGCTAAAATATTCAGAAAATATTAGTTTTAAAGAATGCATCATGAATTATTATAGCTGATCATAGACCGAAAATTAAAACTGTGTTAACATATCGATATTAAAGACATGATAAAAGGTCAGTTAGAAGTGGAACTGGAAATCCTTGAAAAAAAAACGCAGTTTATATAATTAATAAATGGAATTTCTGTCGTTTACTGAAATCGACTTAAAAGATCATACTTCTTGACTGGTTTTAAACTCATTACTTTGTTTTCAATTTCATTAGAAACTGCATGCGAAAACCTCTGTTTTTCATACATGAAAGAATGAATTTTGAGTTGCAGATAAGAAATGAAACAGTTAGCTTACACGACGATGGCTACGCCAGGGACGACTCCTGGAAAGAAAAATGATATTTCTAATCTCGTAACAATCTGGATATCTGCTCCGTACGCCAATCAGTACTTAAAACTTGCTCAAACTAAATATGTAATGCCAGCGATCACTTCCAAAACGAAATACAAAAAATTTGCCATCCCGACCTACGCTCTTCAAAATGCACAGGACCTGTTCATTTCACGTCACGGCTACAAAATGCACAGAGATTTAAAACGCACGTGCACAGCCATTCTTCTACTCAATAAATCTTTTGTTTGGTGACATTTTCGTTGCCGTTTTTTTTTTTTTTTTTCTTTATTTGGGTTGTTGTTTAATTTCCACAATTACATCAATTGCAATTCTTTTTTTCAACAATTAAGTTACAGAAAAACGAATAAAGTTTGGTTTACAGAAGTTAAC
This sequence comes from Orbicella faveolata, assembly GCF_042242905.1. Taxonomy (NCBI): domain Eukaryota; kingdom Metazoa; phylum Cnidaria; class Anthozoa; order Scleractinia; family Merulinidae; genus Orbicella; species Orbicella faveolata. The sequence goes on along the minus strand of NW_028301564.1, from coordinate 23,730,028 downwards.
AATCACACCATATTGAATTAATTAGGAAAAAAGATTTTGTCAATTCTTATATCTTGATACTTATTTAGCTTAACGATTTTCCTTAATAATAGCGTTGTCTACTTTAATTATTAGTTAAAATTGATTCTTCAAAGATCTTCTATTATTCTTTAAACAAATTCGTTTTATTCGATTTGAAATATATGTGTTTTTCAGTTTCATATTTAATTGCCTAAATTCTTATGAAGTGGCTCAAGGAAGGTAACGTTTCTCTACATCGACAAGTCCACAAGAAAGATTTTCCTAAAATTACTACATAATTAAATAGATCTTTCTCCTCCTCAAAAGACCCAACGGTAACGTCGCAATATGTAAGCGAGAGGCTTCTGCAACTCTTGATTTTACTCAAAAATTTTTCATTAACCTCATGCCAAAGAGAATATAAAAAAACAACTGAATTAAAATGGGATATTGTTTCCGTTAGCTGATGACAGATGCAGTTGGGATTAGAAACGTAACCTATTTTACACAGGCGGTCATTAGTATACAGAACAGAATTCAACACTTTGTACCGAAAGGAGCGTAGATACGGTTCATTAGCAGCCCTCACTGGCAGAAGAAATGCCTCTGAAACTTGCTTGTCATCAAGGCTAAATTCTTTCTTTAGCTTGACCCATTTATTTGGCTTTTCCAATTTTTCTTTTATAGGAAAACAATAGTCAAAGTCACATTAGCGCTTGCCTTTACTGTGCTACCCAATGTAACAAGATTGGAAAAAAAATAGGCAATCATTATTAACATAATATTTAGATTAATAAATTTCTACGTGACTGAGACTGCCCTTCCGTCCAAACCTTTTCGTTGCCGTTGCCGTCGTGGTTTGCTTGAGCTCCCAAATGTTCTGAAAGTTAGAACACACGGGTAACTGGGAGCGTAGGGCGGTGTTTCGTAAGACATTTCCGTAAATTCAAATTTATAATCATATTACCTTTGTGGGATAACTGCTTGCAAATGATTTGTTTCTCCGCCTCTTTTAGCGAAATTCCGAGAGTAGTTAACGCAATTTTCCTGCGTTATTATTTTTTTTTCTTTGGTGACATCAGACGATAAGTGTTCCTGATTTTCGTGAGTGGATAATTTCCAGCTAGAACTGATACGAAAAGGGTCTGAAGACAGATGTCAGCGAGACATCAATTCTAAACCAAATCCGGTTGTTCACTGCATCACATGACCAAAAAATAAATGTACTATCGTTATGTTAGACAAAGGAAAAATTGTGACAGGCGAGAGAGTTTACAGAACTGTTTGGCTACGTATATACCAGCCCAAAGGGAAATAAATAGACGGTTTTCTTGCCAATTTCGAGTTAAAAACGGACTCTTCGTACATCACTTGCACAAAAAAGTGACTTGACTCAGCTCGAAAGCTCATTTCAAGGGCGCCGCTTTAAAAATTGCAAATGAGCCAACGGATAGTAAAGTTATAAAATTGACAGTGGATCAGCAATTAAATCTCTTGACTGAATTAAGACATTGCCAAAGAGTCAGGTGATGAGAATAAATAATACATCAACTATGAGATATTGCCATGATGTCAAAATTTACAATATTTATTGCCAAATTTTCATCTTTCGCATATAAAAATATACGAGAAAGAATGTAGCAGCTAAGTATTGAATGGTTCGTACTTTTAAGTGGAAAAAATATCAAACGTAAGATTTATTTTGTCAAATCGCTCGCATTGTGGGCTGAAATAGCGCCACAAAACACCAGCAGCAGATTGTTTTCAGTCGTGGGTCGTGACGAAAGCTGACTCTATGCATTGTTAAAGAGGAGGCTAGGTAGAAGAAATGTATAATTTACAAGCTCTTTGCGGCGTTCTTATTGGAAAAGGTCAGAAAAAAGAATTGGACTTATGTGTTTGAAAACTTTGTTTAAGTTCAATCTTGACACCAAAATTGCAGTACATGTTCAAGAAGGGAAATCAATGCTCCCAAAATAACCATTGCGTTTGATTGAGGAATTCTGGATTTATAAATTACCCACAGACAGGTTGTAAGAACTGTTCTTGCGCATATTGTGTAGATTTCATCTCGATACAGTCGTTTTTTTAGATCATTAAATCAAGCGGCTGCAATTTTTGGCAGCTCGACTTAGCATGTTTTTTTAAAAAAACGAAATGACGACTAAGATGGTCAACGACAAAATAGGAAAAAATTCCAAAGTAATACCGGGAGTGCGAATTTAATTCCTTGCGTGGTACAGTCACATGAAAAATGATAAGGAAAAACAGTACTTTTGCTTTAAGCGTCCTGTACAAAAAAAAAGTTAAGGTTGTGAAGTTTTTAACTGGTGATTTGTAGAAGAAAAAGTGAGAAACTGTTGAGCTGTAATTCAGAGGTGGATTGTTTACAAATTCAAGAGAAAGAGATCTTTGCGATTTTGGTGCTAACGAAGATGTGACTTTCCAGCGTTCGCTCCGCTCCAGTTTTCACGTATTGTTCCTAGAAAGCGATAACAAATTCAAGTTTAAAAGTCGTTCATCACTGAAACGTGTTATGTCGATTATAGAAATGAACTTTATTATTTCCAAGAAATAGTGATCGACAGCTCATTTCTCCTTTCTGCAGATGATGAGAATTTCAATTAATTTCAGTTAATTATAACATTAATTTCAACCAGATGATGAGAAAAAAGGAAGTTGTCAACTTTGGATCATTGTCTTGATGGAGCAGTGAATAGGCCATTTCCGAGTTTACCTTGTCCTTCTGTTTGAAAACGAGTTCTCATGCAAAATCACTTTTGCTATGTATGGAAGGCAAATTTCACTCTCGACTTCTGAGTTTTTTCAAATTTCTTTGTGTACGATGACAATTAAAAAGTAAGATATTCAATACGCAGACACGTGAGTTAAGTTAATTATTCATTTCCAACGTTCAATAGTGCTGCCCACTTTGTTGCAAAAGTAAACAAGAAGTAAAGTTATATTATTCCATAATGATTAGTTTTCGATTTTCCATTATTTTATTGTAACCAAAAATAATTTGGCAACACTCTGTTAGAAATGCTGCGGGATAGCTTAAGGCATTTTAAAATTATTCACTACCTTTAAGATTCCTGGAAGGAACATAGCCTAGAATAATAAAATATTTCTGTTTGTCGTGAACGGATATTAAATTTTCCAGTTAGTACCGATAAAAAGTGGTAACTCCATGCATGTTTGGAGCGTTTCTAGCTACGGTCTTGAGAGAGGTGTCGGCGAGGCATCAAATTCCCCAACAAACCCGTTCTCTGTATAAAATGACTTACTATACACGACAAGTTCAGTGAGAAAATAAACCCACACTGTTTAATATGTCTGACAGTGGGAAACTGACAAGCGAGATAGTTTACAAATCTGATTTGCCATCAGTCTCCAAAATTAAACGAAATAGAGCTTTTTCTACCAATTTTGAGTTGAATTAAAATATGTTTCTTCACACTTCAGTTACACAAATAAACAGTAATTTGAGGTTCTTGATTTAGCTCGAAAGATCATTTCATGGGCAACTTATAAAATAGTAAATAAGTCAAGTTAAATGCTTTGTCTTATGAATAATTAAGGTTTAAAATTGACAGTGGAAGGGCAATGTGTTCGTCACGTAGAAAATAGCGGTAAGGTAGACCTGAATAAACTTTTCAATTCTCAAGAACTAGAAATCAACATACAATTTCTCCTAGCTGTCTTAAAACAGTCTCAAAAAGTCAACTGATGAGAATAAAGAAATAAAGCAACTGTGTAGGATATTGTCTAGATATCAAATCTGACAACATTGCCGAATTTTCTAGTATAAGTTTAGTCAGTGTATCCATGGATACCATGTGTGTTCCTTGCTGTTTTTAAGGTAGCTGAAGTAGATCTACAGTTCTTGTTCATTTTAGCATAAGACGTTGTTAACTTGACTTTCTATAGAATGATAATAGAATCCTGGTTAACGGATTTTGTGATAAAGTAGCACCCAAATATTGATGGCAACCTATCAAACCCAAAAGATACGAATAGCTTGTGTATATGAAAAGAAATTAAAGAGAGAAAAAACTTGACATAGAGATTTGAAATTTTTGCGCTCATTCTTGTTAAACCAGTACGGTTGGTAAATTAGCATATAGTGTCTCAGTGCACGTATTTCAATTGTCTAGATAACACTTACACTTGCCTTCTAACTGATCAATAATGATAATTCTTGTCAACAGGTTCACAGAGATTAGACGGATCCGTTAAGAAAATGGGCTGCAGCACTTATCAATATTAAATTCAACCACCTTAAAATAAAGTGTCAAAAAAAGGAGGTGAGCAAGACTTCGAAAAGAGTTAAGTGACGTTTTGGAAAAACATTACTGAATTTTTGAAAGCTATTTAATCAATAAACGAGACTTGCAAAGTAGCTTTCATCAGCATTTTCTTCTCTGAAACAATGTGAATCAACGTAAAATACCTAAGTGAATTTTCGTTAAGTCTCTCCTGGTTTTAAGAAGGTGTAAGGGCTAATTAAAGGACTCGCAACTAAGAGCTCTTGAAACCTTCTACAACTTAAGATCATTAAATAACGAAAAAAGATATATAAACAAGCCGCAAACTAAGTTTGCGGCCAAATCTTGTGTCCTTGTCCATTAAATAATTAAACAAAGTATCGTAATCAATAAAGATCTAACCCCCCCCCCCCCCTAATGATCGCAACATGTCAACCCAACAGATCCCAACATTGCTGTGCGTAACATGTTGCGCGCGCTTCGCCACCCCGTTGATACGCGTTCCGACATATTACCTGCTGGTGGCTCATACTAGACTAAAACACCAAGCACGTCGCAACAGGGTGGCAAAACGCACAACAGAGGAGGTAGTAGGGAGCAAGATGACTCTTTTTCCCTCCTTCCTCCTCCATCGCATAAGTGAACAGCTTGGAACACAGCGTGGCAAAAACAGAACAAAGGCAGACTACCTTCTCAAAGTTCTGAGGAAATGTAACAGCAAGTTTGATTGCTGAGTCTAAGAGATGTTGTACGTAAAGAACATCAAACCTTCTCTTCACACGCAAACCGACTCCATTCGCGCCAAACTGTTTACGTGACACTGTCGTACATTTTTTTTTCTTTTTGTGTTTCTTACCTTGGGAATTATACCCATAGGACCCGCAAATATTTTATGTCTTGTTTCATATTTTATATATTCGTATTACACCTCATACTTTTTTCACTGTTCAACTTGATAATGGCGTAACGTAGCGCCGAAACGTCTTTCGCTTTTTCAAATGTGTTTCAGTTAAGAATCTTTTGGCGTTTAACTTCTTGATCAATTATTAATGAGTTTAAGAAATTAATTTATACATGCAGTTAATGAGGGAAAATCGACTTTTCTATCTTTTTGCAAATTTCTCGAAAGCTATAAACTTTTAGGAAGTTTCATTGGTATATTCGAAGATAGTTCTTCAAAATTATTTGTTCTTTAGGGAACGTATTAGGGTGTTTGAATTTTCGAGTTCGGCCAACGATTCTCGAGATTTTCAGTCTCAGTGACTTTTAATCATTGAAAGGAAATCGAGAAATTATACTTTTAAAAAAAGTCAAGCTAATTACACAAAAACATCATTCAGAATTTAGATTAAAATGTGTGTAGGTATATCGAGCTTTTCTTTTTAATTTTACATTCGTGTAAAATACACACTTGGAAAAAAAATCGGTGCTAGGCCAGAAAACTATGAATAGCGAATTCTACCGTACATTAATTAGCACTGTCTGGCGTTAGTTTAGCTTAGCTCTGTTAGAGAGAAATCATAAATTACTACTGGCAAAAAAATAATGGCATCATAAATTTATGGTTGGCTGAAAATATATAAATGTCGTCTTTTTAAATTTTAATAGTTCCAATTTTAATGCATTCCCCAAATGTACGTGATTAAAAACTAAACAGTAGTTTTATTTGGTCTTTTTTTCTAATGCATCTCCACCTGTCGAGCTGTCCCATTGGCTGGGAAGCCTGACTTGAACAAAACAGTTCTTTAAAAAACGGGGAAAAAACACACTTTCCAATTTTTTCCTGACCAAGTCACGTGACTTCCAGGTCGTATCAGTGGTAAATAACCCAATGTCGTATCCAGGTTCTTTTCGGACTAATAGATTCAATATGGCGAGCACTCCAACTGACATTGCAAATGGACTCCAAGTGTCCCTACACATTTATAAAATGAATAAATTAACGTCCCTTTCCCTTGAAAAGATAGTCAAAGGATCAAAGAAGTAGGATAAGAGAATGGGGCATAAATTAAGATTTTCCTAGTAAAAAACAAAATTGCATCTGGAGTAGGTAAGGCAAACCTGAAATTTTAAATTAAATCTTGAACAGAGTGGATCTTGAAAAGGATGTTATGTAGATCAAATCGCCAACTTACATGTTTCAGAACGTTACTGGGAAATTTAACATATTTTGGCCTGGGAGCCATGATGGACAATAATTATTACTTGGTACTCCAGGTACATGGCTTTAAGTTTTGTTGTAAGCCAGACGCCATTATTATAATGCCTCTTAACATTGGAGACAACTACATCAAACAAACAAAACAAAACAAAACAAAAACCAATAACAATATTTCTTCTTGCCAAGTCATTCAACTTGTGTTCAATTCATGCACATCTCTCCCTGGGCATCTGAGAACTGACAACCCTCTCTGCCCAGTAGACTCCTGCTAAAAGATCCCGAAAAGTTTTTTGCACCCGAAAAGCATTTGCTAAATCTTAAAACTTTTGACTACAGAGCTGTTTTATCCATGTATTCTTAATACGAACAGAGGTTCTCCTCATGCAAGACCTTTTAGGCGTATACATCACTCTGTCTCATACCGATTAACTAAAAATGGCTTTTCGGGCCCAAAAAGATTCAGGGCTTTCGAGAAATGGGCCCCCGACCTTTTGGGCTCAACATTTGTTCACAGAAACATTTCACCGCCCACATCTGTATATGTAAAGCGTCTACATATAAGAATTAGCAGTGTTTCAACCTAGGTGTTGAAAGAGCGACTAGAGGATTTGAGTTCCCAGGTTAACAAGTAAAACCAGTAAGCATTGTTTAATGCAATCCATATCACATCAGTAAAAGAAATTACAATTTTTATTAACTTCAAGTCCAACCTCTTATATTTACATTGCAAAAGTTAGTTAGATCATTTAATTCTGAAAGGCTGCAAGGTGTAACAGATAGCTACAACAGATTAACGTAATAGTTTTGGTGTAGAAGTCTCCATCAGAAATGTCAAGTTCTAACTAAAAGATCCCCAGAAATGTGGCTTCATTCTTCTGTGAAAGAAAAAATATATAACAAAATTCGTAAGGGCAAGATACTTTATTAATTGTGGGTACATTCCATCATAGTATACCCCTTGATTTAGCCCATGAACACGCCCTGCCAGTCAGGTACAGCATAAAAAACACAGGAATGGCCTGCAAGCTGTCACCCTCACTGCAACTGGGAAAAGGCAGTGTCTCTAATTTTAAATTATTTGCAACTAAAGAAATAATCTAAACCTTAGACTTTTCTTTACAAATTCTCAATCCTTTGCCCCTTAAATTTCACAACAAAGTAATAAATTCAAACAACATACATTCCATTTATAATACTTTTCTTATCTTGTATTTGGAGAAACTTGAGAGGCAAAAGAGTAAAATGTCTAATGTGCTTGCCCCACCTCATACCAACACCCCCTCCCCCCCCCCCCCTGCAACCAAGACAATACAGGGAAGTATAATATGTACATGTACCAAACCACTTTTGATACTCACATGCAGTTGCTTCTTCCATTTCTGCTAGAGCAGCTAACAAAGTAGAGAAATGAAAAATCACAGTTACACACCAGTAGATAGTAAAAATGCTGTGATGTTATAAGAGAAATGTGTGTCCCATAGTCTGTCAGCACTGTGCGGAGGGGATGTGATTGAGCCACAACAAAAAAATATCTCGAAGCAAATAAATAAACGTGTGGACAGACTACACGTACAAGTATGTACCCTTACTGGTACTGTTTCCACCAGAAGCTGCATGATCATTTGTAAGCTACTTAACTATATCAATAACATGCTAATGAATGCTGAAAAGGAAATTTCTGATAGGTACTCTGAACTGTCTGACTCTACACATGTATACAGACCACGAAGATGGACCTTGTACACAGTACATTGTAGCTTCAGCAAATTGTCTTTGCAAGACCATTGCACAAACGAAAATAGTTTGTTGCCGCAATAGCCGCTCATTTCCACGTCTCTCTCATTCCTACCTTTCAATGGTTATTAACAAATTTTGTGACTTTGATTCCAAACATGTATCACCTTTGTGACATAACCTGAAATTTGTCCAGAAATTTTCTGACAAGACAGCATTGTTCACAGAACATGTTTCCCTATCAACCACCCAAGAATTTTAAAAGAAAATCAAATCTTTCTCCAAAATAAGAGTGCTTGCCTTTTTTTGAAGAAAAGATTTCAGATTGAATCCAATAGAAATTCAAGTATTTAACAAGTGGACAAAAACTTTGTACCAATATTACTTACATCGTAATGCAAACTTCTGTTTGACTATTTTAAATATCTTCTCAAAAAATATCATTTCTAACAACACCATATGTCAAAAACACATTGTGAACTTCTTATGAAACAAGTGAAAGTACAGGTGAAATGAAACTGATGATGAGATCTTACCTGTGTTTGCAAGCACAATTTCTCCGAACTTGCAAATTTATTTTCTCGAGTTCCCATGGAAAATTGTTTTCCGTGTTAATTTCAGGCAACTGCTTGTACTTACATGTGCATCTTTAGCTTTAAGAAAATGTAAAATGGACTGTAAAATACCTAAAACTATTCTGGTACAAGGCTTTTGTGCACTTAAAACTGAAATTGCTTGATTTTCTATCGGATTTTGTCTTAACTGTCATCTTTGTTTTGGCACCCTCTTTACTGGTTTTGAGGTTTGGTGCTTTTTTGCAATCATGAGATCCACAAGATCAAAAAAATGGCAGATGTTCAAATTTATCATGATCAAAGTCTCACATCACATGACACCATCATCTTGGATTTACTCTTGAAGTTATGAAGGGGGAAAACCATTCTGCCTTAAACCTACTTTCACACCCTCCCCACACCCACAGTCCAAAAAAGACCAACAAACCCAGGTTTTAATCAGGCTTAATATTGGTTTAAATCCTACATTGACAACATATAACCTCCTTCTCAGCTTTTAACCTTTCAGCTCTCTCTGCTAAAAGTTGAGCCCTTGGCCACCATGGTACATTTTTGTGCTTTTTAACCATATTTTCATAATTTTCCTCGGCTCTTTCTTCATACTGATGTGCCTTATAACCAAGCCACAGAAAAGCACTGGTGTAGAATACATGCAGTTGCAAAATTTTTAGGTTAGATTAATGTACAACAATGTACATTTAATGAATCCTGAACCCATTGTCTACCATCACACATGATCCACTTTAAGGTTTGAAGGATGAGGCCCTATATGTATGGTGACACATTTCAAATGAAACTTAACGTAGCATACCTAAAAGCACCTTAACTTAAGCTTAAATACATAAATCCTCCGCAGTGGATGTGTAAGAACATAGACAAAACTAGTATGTCATTGTCTTTGCATGTATGTATTTCGTGGCTAGTTTGGAACGTTTGGCTCTGGTAAATGCACTCTTAACTCTGCAGTTTACATCACAATTGTTGTGTCCTGAACTAGTCGGTGCTAAGAAAGAATTCAACTGGATTGAACCAAACAACAACGATAACTTTTTCCGCCATGACAGCTCGTGCACGACACTACAACCGAGAGGATCTGGGTTCTAATACATTACACCGGGAGGGGATCTGGATCCTAATACACAACAACAATCTGAGCTATATTTCAGCTTACAAGTATCGACCATGCCCAATGTACAGGGTAAGCAAGCTTAGTACAACTTAGCTCACACTGTACAAGTGTCATTCAAAATGCAATAAAAATAATACCTTTACTTACTTATAAACGCTGGATAACCTCGCACCAGATTAGAGTAACACGATGCAAACAATCCGGCCCCTCCAAACCATAGTATTGTCCTTATTATTGTCCTAACAGCTAAGGAGAAAGACGACCAGTCTTGAGGAAAGTGTACACAAAAATCCAATATGGCGGCTTGTGTATGGGCTTAGCAGCCAAGCTTCTCGAAGTGAGCCGATTACTGCTTCATGTAAGCCTTGTGACAAAAGCCTCAACCCAACTTAGGAAGTAAGACTTGCATAAGATGTCTTAGATAGAAATTCGAGGGGAAAGATAGAAAGGTACATAGGCCCTGGATTAAAATATGTGTAAAAAAAAAAAATAAATACACGGAAATATGAAATAGCGTAACTGGTAGAATTTTCAGGCCACACTTCGTATTTTCTTTGTTGCAAAGATGGAGGGCACGAGCATCTCGTTTTCACGGCAGGGTGCATTACCTGAAACATCTTCTTAAACCTAAACTAGCAACATGTGTGGCTAATGCCCCATCGGTATTCCAAACAAATGCACATCACTTGAACTAGCACCAGCAGGTCACCTGCCTTAGTTTATTTTGAAAGCAGTCATTTTTAAAATGGTCCATTTGTACAATCTACAACTTTTTCTTCTTCCTCTTTGTGGAGTGATATTACCATTCCTGTGCGTCAAAAGCTCAGCTAACGATTCTGATAGTTTTCCTATTGTGATCAACACGTGGGCTGGAAGCTATAAAGGAGCCACAGACAAAGGTGATATAACGACTGATTTAAATTTACACATTAGTTTGTTTGATTCGGCTGAATCAAGTGACAACAGAGGAAATAATGACGCGTCTAACATTACATTTATTTAAAAACATCCGTCGACAGCTCGGACTTCTGACAAGTTGTGACATTGCGTGGTGACAATATTTCTGATAGGTGCGTCATTACCGCAATACGCGAATATTAAAGTGATATTGTAAAATTATTTGATAGTACACGAAAGGAATAGATCCATTGAAAAGGTATTATTCAGGTCACATGATCATGGATGTTCTAAAACATCCGGTATAGAGTGTACACTCTGTAATTTTATATGGAATATTAAGCAATTTTTGACGATACAGGATGGCACCAGTTGATTACATCACTTTTTTGTAAAAAGCACATGTTCGTTTCCCAAGTGAAGCTCGATACAATATTTGCGTCTGATCTTTATTAGCATTCACAAAGGCGAGCCCGGTTTCAGCTTGCCACTGTAAACGCCCTGTACATGAAGACTGGCCCTGCCAATACTGTGTCAATTCTGTTAGTTAAAAGTTACCACAGGAATTACATTTTATGACAACTGTTATTGCATTAACGAAGGGTAAAACAATACAAAACGTTATTGACATTCATGGCAGTTCACTCCTGTTTAAAGTTTGATAGGCTCAGTCGGTTATCTCTAGCAAAAATATTTAACTTTCACAATTTGAAACATTTCATTCTTTTTTTGATTTCGTCGTTTCCAGTGTACACCAAAAGCTCTGGTAACTATTCTGATTTCTTTCCTGGTGTGATCAACACATGGGCTGGAAACCATGAAGTGGCCACAGGCAAAGGTGATGAAGTGACCGCCGTTTATTCTGCTTGCCTGAGTGCGAAATTATTCATAAGCTTGTGATATTAGGAAATTATTATACCCGCTTTAAGTTATTTAGTGTTAATATTAGTGTTAAGTTAGTTAGTGTTTAAGAAGTGGCTTGCAAATTGAAATAAGTGCAACATGTCCCATCCGGCCAGTGCAACGGACTTTCAACAAACCTTTCTGAGGCATCTCACATTTATTCACTTAGTTAGCATTTTATTTTCATTCATTTTGTATGTTATTTTACGTTAATGTAAGAAATCAATATGGCTTTTCAAGAAAAAGATCAAAACCCACTTTTCTTCTTTGGGCTCCCACACGGCAGTCATGTAAACCCGCTTTTCAGTATCGTAGTAGTCGATTTTATCGACTTATATTTTAGTATGTTTTTTTATACTCTGTAACTGAATTAATACACAGAGTATGCTATGCACCCAAAATCTAACCGTATCGTTCAGGCTATGTTACGAGACAGAATCAGTTTGCTTTCATATTTCAAAGCTATTATGTTTTAGTCTTTTAAGTAAGTCAACTTGATATAACTTGCACAACGTTTTCCAAAGGTTTATTAATGCTTCCACGCCGATCTTTCGCATGTATCTACCACTGGGAAGCTATAGAAACGCTTGTGATGTATTCGGCCCTTCGTGTACAAACTGTGCGACTCAAATACCGATATCTGATTATACTGTGGCTCTTACTATGGGTATTATCTGCTTTCTTGCTTAGAAATGATAATTTATATCTTTCCTACCTATCACTGTGTTGAACATTAGCATGGGAAGTACTCGCAAAGGGAGGACCATCTCTAGATGCCATAGAGGAAGGAGTTACAGCGTGTGAGCTGAACCAGTGCGGCACTCACAGAGTGACTGTGGGCTATGGTGGAAGGTATTGTACACGGTAACTGCGTCAAGTCCAGTTGCAATGCCATCTATATATAACCTTCCCCTATTAGTAGGTTGCCTTGCGACAAGAAAAAAAATCTAAGTGCCCTATAGTTAAGAGCTAAAATTAAATTTTCTTTACAGCACATCCAAAGACATGCAGTGTAACCTACATATTCTCGTTCACATCGTCTTTGAATCTTATTCTACCATACGTCTTCCTAAAAACTGATCCATTCAAAATCTTTGTTTTTCAGTCCTAATGAAGCTGGAAAGACAACATTAGATGCTTTAATAATTGATGGGTAAGGCAACTTTTGAAACGGCCGAAATTCTGATAGATACTCTTCAAAACATTTTACTTTTTCTTGTTATCCAGATGCGATTATACATGTTGTATTCGTTTAGAGATTAACATTTCCTGCTCGTAAATAAATTTCTCTTCTAAAAATAGTCATAGTTTTCAAACGGACTAGCCTCTACTGGCAGTCATTGTAAAAAATTATATTATTGTCAATACGTTTTTGTAGTTTTCACCCCCTGCTTCGTCGAAATTTTGCTCGCCCTTCAATTAACGCGCGGTTAGAATGCCGAAAAGCTCTTTGTACGGAATGCTTGCTGCCGGGCTAGAATTGTTGATGAGTTTGAAAATTTAAGTAAATGAGTACTGATTGTCCTCGTCATACTAGTGTCGTAATTTCTGCAGTGCAACACACGCTGCTGGGGCAGTGGGCTGTTTGAAGCGCGTCAAGACGGCAATTTCTGTCGCTCGAGCCGTTCTGGAGAACACCAAGGCTACCCTTCCTGTTGGTGAAGATGGTTAGTAGGATTTACCCCAAGTTGTAAAACAATCTATTTTGAGATTAACATTATTCGTGATATTTGAAATGCGGAATGAGAGAGAGAGAGAGTTATCCCAATTATTCTTTGTGTCTGTCTTTCCTTCAAGCAACACAATTTGCCCTCCAGATGGGATTCAGAGAACAAGATCTTCATACTAACGAGTCTGTGTAAGTAGTCACTAAATAATAAAATCAGTGAAGGGAACGGTAATTCAATGAATATGCTTTATGCTTTGTAAGTCATATTGCATTTGACTGAATATTTGTCCACATTTTTGTCAATCAAAGTAAGATGTGGAAAGAATGGAAGAAAAACAAATGCCAACCAAACTTTTGGAACGAGGTTTGTTTAGGTACTTTGGTAATCTTTGTTTTTATAACCAAGATTTTTCAGTTCTATTATTTTCAAATACTTTTTTTTCTCGATTTATAGAATCCTAATTATCATAACAGTGCTAAACACTATGACCATTAAACAAAGCGACTTGCTTTGAGGTACTGATTTCAGATTTCATGTCCTCATTTTATAGTTATCGGACAATGTTATCCCAGCCCCCCGGGGGGACTACTCCCGGAACAATTGGGTGGGGGGTGTGCGGCCCGCTTCCCAAAACCCTTACCCCATTTATGCCAAAATCTGCGATTTCCCTACCCTATTTATGACCCGAAAAAGTAGCTTCTTCTAAAAGGCAAGCCCACTTCAAGACTTGAGTGAAAAAACAATAACCTATTTGTGATCAAAATGGCCAAAATCGATACCCTATTTATGAGCAAAACCATTGAAAACCGTACCCTTTGTGATCGCACTTACCTATATAACCCATAAAGGGGAGTACTCCTTCCCCCCCCCCCCGGTTCCAGCTAAACACTGACCGTATCCTAATCGATGTTACCAATGATTGTCCAGTTGTAGATGATTTGGTCTGGGATTTCAGCTGCCTGACATCAAATTATTTAAAGTTTGGTGGAAATTTCTTTTTCGTTGCCGAATGTATTATGATGTATTTGCAGAATGTTCGTCCAGACCCTCGTTCCTCGTGTGGACCGTACAAACCCAGCAAAGGCAGAACGTTAGCCAGCTTCTGGATTTTTAAATCCAAGCCAATCAACCAACCAACCCTTACATCAATTAATTGATCAATCCATTTCCTGTGGTATATGTGCACTACACTGTAACACGCCAAGTGAAACTTTGATGAATGCAAGCTTTAGTTACAACTTGTTATGGTTTTGTTCCACGAGATTTCTCTTCCCTTTTGCAATCAAAAACGTTAGCAACTAATAAGCTTCAACAAGAGACGACAATAATTGAAATGGGTGAACGGAAATTGTACAATTTAACAGCTCACCTGTGTTTCATCCTCCAGAAATGTCCAAGACACTACTAAGCAAACTTTGTTGGATGATGTAGATGTCGACAATCATGACACCATAAGTAATGGGTAATGAACGAGCTCATCAAGATAGAACAATGGACTTACCCCTGGCCTTTTCTTTTTTTTTCACCGAGAAACCGAAACATCTGCGTACACCTTCAGTCGTCAACTTTCGCCCTCCGCCAAACACGGCACCCCACAAACAGTTCGCCAAAACTTAAGGCGCCACGAACGTGCGCCACACAACTCAACCCCCCCCCCCCCCCCCCCCCACGAGCTACTCGCTACCCTACCACCTCGTGCGGTAGGAATCTCTTGCCTGTAAACAAGAATTATTCAGAACACATCTGAATAATTTGGGCCTAGTAATTCGAGCGCAAGTACTTACTCCAGCTACTACCATTTACACTGAAGGACTGTGCAACGACAACATTTCTAATGACTTTAATTTGGTGACTAAAGTTAATGGCGACTGGCTTTTTGAACTGTGACTGACATCATTTCATTGACTGATTTTTTCTGTTTTCGACTTGACTTTAACCCCGGGATTTTCAAATCATTTCAGAATGTGTCATGAGCTAAGCACTGATTTGCTTTCAGGTATGATAGCAATTGACCAACATGGGAACATAGCAGCCGGAACATCAACAAATGGATTGAACCACAAAATCGCTGGGTGAGTTTCACAATAGATGAATGACTTCTAGCCAGTAGCGTTTCGTTTTGCTTTTTATCCTAATAAAATAATATCCTCATAATTTGCACGCAAAATTTAATGTTATTCATAATTGTCGATTCAGCTTTATTCCCGACAAGGAAAGGAAGGGGATTCGGGGAGGGGGGGAGCTAAAGGACCGTAAAGGGATTTAGTTGATGGAAGTAATCGATCCATTTGTCTACAATTATGAGCATGTGCAAATAATATCATAAAATATGCATAGACTGAAATTGAATAAAATAGAAACATTTATTGCCCTTTTTCAATCATATCTGTTACTTTGTATTGTAAAATTTTTTCCATCCTTAATTCCATTCACTTACTCTTTTTTACGTTGAGGGCGGGCAAAACACTTCAGTAGGCTTTTGACAAATGATTACATCGTTTTTCCCCTTGGTAGCCGAGTCGGGAACTCTCCCATTCCTGGAGCACGAGCTTACGTGGATAAGGACGTTGGTGGAGCTGCAGGGACTGGTGATGGGGATGTTATGTTAAAGTTTTTGCCCAGGTACGCCCTGAACGTACATTAGTCACAGGTTTCTGTGGTGGAAAACTCGCCGAGGTAAAATGAACACATGCACATAACCCTCCTCATCATGTCGTTCGCTATTTGCCTTGATTTTTGTCACTAACGTGTCAAATAATCCCCCTTCAGGTTTTAAATAGCCTGAAGAGTAGTAAGATGATTTTGTAGCGGAAGGCAATTGGCCTTATTCGTGTTCTTGATATTGTACTGGAACTGGCTTTATACTGAGGCTAATGCGGGCAGTCAAGAGATCATAGCCTCTTCGCGGAGTCATTTCAAATCCAAACTTCATGAGCCTCCATTGCAAGCTGTTCCAGTTCAATACCGAGAATACAAATATGGCCTATAGGCTACTTTCTAACACGGCCCCAAAGCTTTCAGGACAAAATTGCAAATTTGTTGAGTTTCCTGTGTCTCCCAAAGAAGACTTGTAAATAAAAAAGCACCTCCAAATTTAGAGGTTTGCCCTGAACGTCATGTAAGAATATTGATATATCGAACGTGGCCTATTGCAAGTGTTACTTTGACACCTTTTCCTTTATCAATAAGACTGCCACTGTATCCACGGGCCAATCAACCTTAAACTTCGTTTCCCGTGGCTATTAAGCGATACGTTGAATATCAACGCCTTGCAAAGAGGGCTCTGTGCTAACGTTCAGTCTAACAATTATAAAACAAGGGAATTACAGAGGTTGAGTCTGATGCAGAATGAACATTTTTTTTAAAGTGATTCCTTAGCCTTGGAACTAACTTAGCATTTGAATATACACAGACATTGGCCTATTCGCCCTGTCTGTTAAAACACCACCCTGGCATGAAAAGATGGGCTTTGAGAGGAATCCAACTCACCGGCCCATGAACAAGCTTTGTAGGCAGTCTTTAAACAACTTGCATAAACGTGACAACCTGATACAGTACTTTTGTCTCATAGTTTCCATGCAGTTGAGCTTCCCCGTCAAGGTTACAGCCCAACACGGGCTGCCAGAATGGTTCTTAAGAAAATAGCGCAGTATTATCCAACCCTCAGAGGGGGACTGATAACTGTGACAAAGGATGGCAGAGACGGCATTGAAAAAAAGTACTATAGGGGAACTATCATGAACTTGAATTCGAAACTTAACAAAACAAAGTACATATTTCCGTTAATAGAAACCAGGAGAGTATTGATCTTCTCTTGTAGAAACCTAAAATTAATGATCTAGTTTTATTAAAAACCAACAGTTGTGAATGGACATTGTCAAAATTTACCTTATAATCTCAGATTTGAGAAGTTTGAGAGACTTTTCAGAATCTTTCCTTGTGTCTTGGAAAAATCGATAAGAACTAATCAAAACCTGCTCGCTTTTTAACAACTCATTTCATTTCTTCCCGTTGCCAGCAAAGATTCTGTGTACCTAGAAGAAGGCCTGAATGAGGATCGAATAGCCAATTGAGAATAAACCCACACTTAACAAGTCCAAGATAAAGTTCATGTACATGTTGATCGGGTCTAGGCAAAAGCTGGGTACTTCTAAATAATAGTTATCCGACTCTTACCATCGATGGAAGCTCTATAAAGTAATTTGCGTTTTCAAAATGTCTTGGGAAACTGATATAGATGGAGCCTACATCTTAATGCAACTTCGAAAAAGATTTCATTTAAGGAAGAAAGTTTAAAGAAAATAAGACAACATTGGAACACTAAAATTGATTTTCTCATTAGCTTTACTGCTGCGTTGCTGTACTAATGCTTCATACCAAAGTTAGTAAAACCCTCCTAATCTATGACAATATTGCAAAACCATAGCTTTGTTGCAACCAATATACTTTCAGGCGATTGGCCGGTTCTCCTCTTAACTTCTTCTTCCTCTAGTAGCTAACGTAAGGCCAATATTTCTGGTAGGAGCCACTCCATCCTTTATGGAATTGGCTATCTGAGCTACCTCCGTTGGTTATAAATTGTATCCACAGGTAGAGTTTTCCCGTTGAATAGAAGGAGCCGGTGGGAATGGAGTGTCCACTCCAGCCGCTGGTTAACACAACTTCCCCAAATCTGTTAAAATCATCATAATGAAAACAGCATTAAAAGGGATGGCACAATGACTTAAGGATAGTGCACTGCAATCCTAATCGTGGGGCCGGGTTCGAATTCGAACGTGTTCCAGGGAAGTCAGGGTACATACGTAAGGCATAACTTTCTTAGCTTCTATCCTCATTTCTTCCTCCAAAAGTAGATAAGTACTAGTTGATTACTAGGTCATCCAAGGGGTAGAAACAGCACTTTAATATCCAGTTTGTTTTTTACAGGGTGGATAACGCTATCCAATGGTTAAACCACTACCCAGGGGATAGCATAGTTAGTTTTGTTACCATAAATTGACCTTCCACGCGAAAACGTACACTAATGGGTATCAGTTCGAACGGCTAAAAACCGTTCGTATTGCGATTTGGGGTGGAATACCTGATTAATATAACTGGTTTGACAAGTTTGTTAACCGAGATTTTTTAAATTGCCTTCTACGCAACGATATTTCGTATTGTTTACGGTCATCACCACTTAGTCCACGAAAGTATACTATAGAACTGCTGTGTGGGGTGGCGTTTTTGCTAGGGACACATTGCTGGTAGTGGTTGTGGTGGTGATGGTTTTGGGCCGTGTTTACAGGTAGATAGAGTACCCTAGTGTTAGCGGGTTGCCTTTTTTCATTAACGTGTTTACAAGACAGCTAGGGTTACCCTAGTACTAGGGTGGTAAGGTAATTCTACCTGTGCCGTGATTTTGCTTGTAAACCTGACTATCATTGACCCTGTTGCTAAGGTAAACCTAGCATTAAGGTTAACCTTTCTGCGTGTAGACAGGCCCATTGCGCTATCGTTTTAGATTGCGAGGTTTTAGTGGCTATCCAAATTAACACACACTAATTTGCGCAGAATACCAAATGGACAAGAAAACAATGTTACAGCGTACCTCCCGGCGTGGATCTTCACCAAGTCATAGGTAGTTTCCGTTGAGAAGTCAGTGAAGATAAAGTCGGGGATGTCCACGGTGCGATGTACTAACCACACGCAGTCGAGGTTATTAGCATAACCATTCGGGTAGCCTGGGGACGAGATAATGCCACTTCCATCTTCGTATACGCCTCCACAAGATGTATCTAGGAAGTTACAAACACATAATTGTCTATGAGTTATTGTGAAGTGTGAATGTTTTTAGCTTACCGTGACGGTTCGGTCGATTTTTTGTTCTATTAAGTTCTTAAATACTCTTTTCTTTTGGCCATCGTAGCTTAACAAGAAATAACACACAAACTGCGGTGATAAACATAACAATGAAACGCATTGTTGAAAAACAAAAAGAAAAACTATATCTTTTTGCTTGACGTTTCGTATGTTTATTGAGAATAGAAGTAACAACTAAATTTTAAATTTAAGATAAGTAACTAATTGACAATAACACTGACAGAAGCTGAAAAAAATGCATATTAAAAGATGCAAACTATTAAAGATGAAGCTCTTTGCTGCTAACGTTATCATTTATTTAGTTTCCCAACAATGCGTTTTATTCTCATGTTTATCACCACAGTTTGTGTGTTATCTCTTATTTAGTTCTTCTTATGGCCCTAGACTGACTAGATTTGAATGGCAATACGCTCCCTTGTTTGGCGCAGGGGATACGGATGACGACTTGGTATGATATTAGGTGCTGTCCGATAATAAGTGTTTTTATTCTTTACTTTCATCCTAAGTTCAATTTCTGTATATTATATATATATAATTACGGAATACAGTATGCCTGCACACGTACACCCAAAAAAGATTGCGTCGGCAATAAACGTTTTGATGAGCTTATTTTACACGTTGGTCTTCCTTACCGACTTGCTTGAAGTTGAAACTGAATCCTTTCCTCGTGGTGTTTCCATCACTGATGAATCTCACCCGCAATACATTCCCGGATGAGGTGAATGATGGCGGCAGATAAGTTGTCCCGTCAAACACGATAGTTGCACTTTCGTAGTGACTCGTGTCGTAGATCAGCAAGTAATCTTTGCCAGTCTCCGTCTTAAACTCGGTAAAGTCGAGTCTGACTTTCTTGTTCACCGGAACTTGTATCTGCCACGTGCAGTATTCGTCGTTACCGTAATTGCTGGGATAGTTTGTTGATGTCACTGTACCACTCGGACCATTCAAGAATGCTCCACAGCTCGTTTCTGAAAGCAGAAACATTTTTCCTCATTTCTTAGTTTTTCTTTTAGCCGGGATACCCATTGGCGTTCACTGACAGAGATTTATTTGGATATGGTTATTAAGGTACAGAAAAAAGAAAATAAGGATTAAAGACCACAGCGTGGAATGCTGGATTGGTGGAGTGCTGAATTGGTCATGCCGCGCGTATTAACAACTGTCTGGTGGTTTTTTCGGAGGTGATCCTCGCCTTATTCTTGGTTTAATTTGTTATTATATGTCTTGTATATGTTTTTTTTTTTTTTTTTTATGGAGGGGCAAATAAAACAAGCAAAAGACTATCATGATCTCTTGCACATGATATTGATGATGATGATGATGATGATGATGATGACGATAATTTATGGAATTTACTGAAAGAGAAAATATACTAAGACAGTATAGCCACGCACACTTTTGAGAGTGTTCCTTTCTAATTTCATTACTGCTAAAATCCGCAACTTTTGAAGTTGATGGGCAAAGGATGGTCTCGATGGTCAAGAAAACGAGGAGACGGCGCGTAATATCCAACAAATATTGTATTACTACTCACGCTGACAAGTGGGCTGTGTCCCTGACCATGTACCATCTGCTTGGCAGGTCCTGGTGAGGTCACCCACAAGTCTATACTGAGGATCACATTCCATCACTACTCTGCTTTGATACGTGAAGGTATCTCCATACCTGACGCCATTAGCCGGTATACCTGGGTCGCCACAGCTAACAACTAGAAACATTATTTTATACATGTAGTTTAGAAAATCGTCATCATCGTAGTCCTAGCTCTCCTCTGGGAGAATAGGACCAAAGTAAAAAAAGCTACCGAATTAATATTTTTAGTATGTACCACACAAGCGAATAGTGCTTTCCGCTCATTCTGATGATCTATGATGGCAAGATTATTATGACACATTCTAATTTCTACAACATTTCAGTTTTATTTGCTAGTTTTTAATTACTCACTAGTCAGTTTTGGAGGTTTTCAGAGTTATAGTACAAACAAAGTAAATATGGCAGCCGGTGCCTTTTCCTTCGACGTCTTCCACATTGTTAAGTGATTTTCTCATAGGAAAACGATTTTAAACCTGATTCTTGCCGACTTCACGCCCCCTTCCGCTTTCGCTAACACGCTTTCCCGAGGAAAAACTAACTAAAAGAACCTCCAAATTCAACTAATGTTAGCTCAGGACGTATTATCGGATTCTTACGATATCTTCGACGAAGGAAAACCTGTCGCAAAGGAAAAGATTCGGTGAACTGTCGTCCCTGTCGGACAATTAAAATAACACAAGAGTCTAACTTACTGGGGCATGTAGGTTGTGTACCAGTCCACTCGCCGTTAGTTTGACACGTGCGAACCGGAGATCCTTGCATGGTGTAACCAACGTTACACGTAAATGAGATGGCGTTGCCATATTGGTAGGACGACGAGTTCTTCTCTCCATTATCAGGTGTTCCAGGATTCCCACAAGAGCGCTCTGTACGTAACATCGTTAGAGAAAGAGAGTGACTAAACATTATATTATGATATCGCCATATTATGTTACTGTTCTTGTTATCATTGAATGAGAGTATACAGCTTGTTTAAACTAGCATCAAATTGTGACGTCACACCTAGAAAGATTACCTGCACAATCAAGCAGTCATATCGAGAGAAAATGTGATTGGCCTTTCTTAACAAAAATACAATGATACTCCCCAATATGCAGGTTTGAGTTTATAATTTCTTTTTATTTGCTCTAGTGCTTAAAGCAATGGGTTTTTTTTTTTCACTCAGTTGTTATTTGTGACCTAGTTTCCATTGGCCTCTAAAGTCAGAAGCAAGCTTTATTGTTGCTTTAATTCAGTGACACGTCACAATCCAACGTCGTTCCCAGGGTCTGTTTTCTTCCCGCCCGTCTCTCTTGTTCCACGGGGCGGGAAGACCCTGAGGACGAGGTTGGTCACACTCCCGCGCAAGCTAACCACATGTAATCTAAACTCCATGGTGTCACTAGAATGGAAGGAAAAGCAGTTGTTTCGTCCATGGAAGGCTAACACGGCAGATTGAAAAGTGTTGTGGTATTCTTAGAAAAGGCCTGAGGGATTCGTATAAGAGCAATGTCAGCCGAAAAACATCGACCACTTTAGTTACTACTTTCATAGATCTTTAAATGAAGAAAGTAACTTGTTCCATCAGTGCACATACCTAAACAGACAGGCTTCGAACCACTCCACAGTCCATCTCCTTGACAAACTTGACTGTCCTCTCCCTCCAGGTGATGGTCTGGCTGACATGTATACGTCACAGTGGACTCGTACTTAGTGTCGGTTGCTATGTGACGGTATCCACCATAAGGGTCGCCAGGGTCACCACAGTCTACCACTAAAATTTCAATGAAATGGGTGTCTGCATTACTTCAACTTATTCCACGTATAAGTTTACAACGGTTTTTCCTGCTAGAACTAAATTATCTTACTAGTTCGATGTTATCTTTATGCTTTCTTGGACATTACAAGTTTTTTTTTTTCTTCAGGTGCATCAAGTGGCTATCAATGTATATAAGCGATCAAATATTTTCGCTCGTGCGCGAATGGTCTAAGCGCGTGACGTGGCTGAATACTGGGGAATATCCGAGTGGTATTCCCAAAGTTCAAAACCGCGCGAGCCACGAAAAATAGTGGTAGGATAATAAACACAACAGCCTCCATTCTTGACGCGAAAATATGCTCGGATACTTGTCCGCGGACAATATCTGTTCCCAGAAGCGAACAGAGTTCCGGGAGCATAGCTCAAGGAAACTGTTCGCTTCTTGGAGCAAATGATATCCGCGGAGGAATATCCGCATATTTTCTCGTCAAATGGACTGAGGCTATTGTTTATATAAAGCGTCTCTACAACAAACGTACATTCGCAGACAGGGTCCACTTGTGACCATTCTCCTCCTCCTTGGCCATCGGAGACGCATGTTCTAAATGAAGAACTTTCTGGAACCATGTTATAACCAGTGTCACAGGAGATACGTAGTGTGGCGCCCAGTTCATACCGATAACCTTGAACCGCTCCATTTGTAGGGACTGGAACTGGGCTGCAGAAGGCAGCTGCAATTGAGGAAAAAGAAACCAAGCTGATGTTTTGAAACTTAGTCCTCGGCAGGAAATCAAGGTCGAAGGCACCAGGGCTTGGTTTTAGGCGAGATCAAGCCTTGTGAAGAGTTTCGCGGGGTACTGATTTTAATATTTCTTTCTGATATTGATGTATTGCCATGTAATTGACATGTTTTGCCACGTGAAAAAAAAAAAAAAAATGAAGTGGTGTTGCTGAGACAAGCACGAGGATAATCGTTTTCTTCAATACATTTAACAGGCAGCAAAACCTACATGAACGTACCATGAACGTGCTTCTAGTTAGTACTTATCGCCGACGTCTTATGGGGATGATATTAAGAATACATTCTGTACCACTAATGTTGACAAGGGTACTGGTAACCCCTGAACTTCTTGCTATTCTTTTTCTTGTTCCAATGAGAACAGAGGGCGTTGTTTTACCCGAGTCGGAATCGATGCCCATGCGAGACTAGCACTGGACAATTCTCCCCAGAATAACTTGGTATATGAGTATTTAGTTATGTGCTCCACTTTGTCTATCATAACTTACCAATACATCTCGGTTGTGTGCCAGTCCATGTTCCATCTTGTTGACACGTTCTTATTGCATCGCCTACCATGGCGTAGTTCGCTTTACACGTGAAGGATGCCTGGGTTCCAAGAACATTCTTGTCGCCTTCTACTCCAGTTAAGACAACTGGCTCGGCGTTTTCCACTTCACCAATTTCCGCACAGTAAACACCTAAACGTTTCAGGAAGCACTTAATTTCTTGTGTTCTGGATCTATTTTATTCCATTGACTCTATTTAATTAGCCCAGAGTTGCGGACATGAAATGCACACGACGATTTCAAACATTTGTATATTAAACAACATTCCAGCTGTGCTGGTCAAACCTCGCGACGTTCCCTAGAATTTCTTGAGGAAAATTTTGGTGTGTTAGTTGTTTGGTCGGCATTGATGTCTGGGTAAATGTAACAATTTTTAGGACAGGTGGAGTGATTTGCACGACAATCAAGACTCTAGCCGGTAATTGTCTCTAAACTTGAAGCTGTTTCAGTTAAACAGGTAGTTCAAAAGTATACCCCTGGCCCAACAGTTGCGTGTAACATGCCAGTTTTCCTATATGAAATGTTCAGGCTAGGTTTTCATTTTACTTTTAGTTCAGGGCTTTAAACAGACTATCACGATACGAAAAGGATGTTACAATAGTCAATGCTGTTGCACTAATTAGTACTGACCAAAATAATACTGGTAAAGTGATCTTTAAAATAATTCTCTCGTTGGCTTTTTGCGTATAGATAAAGGAATATCATTCCAGGAATAGCATCCAGTATAATAGTTGGATAAATTTCCTCTATGTTTATTCCCAAAGAACTTGGATTTGGTGTCGTAAGGATGTATTTCTGGTAGCGTGCGTAATTATTTTGCTCAAATACAAAGGATAACATGAAATTGGATGACTCTATCTATAATGTGACTCATACAGTGTTTCACAACTGCTTAAGTTGTGTGCATTACTGCGATGATCAATCATGTCTTCATATCTTTCACCGCAATTAAAATATATGATACGTCCTGTATTCGCTTATATTCTTCACCATCTACGGGCATATTCAGTACGAACTCGTAATGTGACCAGCTCCCAGTTGGCTTGATAGCTCAGTTAGTAGAGCGCTGCGCCGGTATCGCAGAAGTCGTGGGTTTGAAACCCGTTCAAGCCTGAATTTTCTTTCAGGCTTTAATTTCACAAATGCTTATAGGTTGTGTGAGTAACTGCGATGATCAATCATGTCTTTACAGTGTTGATCTGTTGACGTTTTCTAGCCTTCTCTTCTTTTGTTTTTGGTATTTTGTCATGAATGGCGAGAGACACTTACGTATGCAGGCAGGGTCTTGTCCTGACCACTGTGCGTCTGCCTGGCAGTACCTTGTGGCTGCATATGAAGCTCTGTAGCCATCGTCGCACGTGTATGTTGCTGTGCTTCCCACAGCGAGGCCAGAGCTCAGTGCCACGTTACCATTGGCTGGGCTGCTCAAGCTGGGACATGTCAATGCTAAGTAACAGAATTTTAATAGACATACATGTAGAATTAAGATCAAAGCAATATCTTGGTGTTCGGGTATGGTTATTTGTAGCACCACCGTTGCAACAGTTTATCGCTGCCTCAGTGTCATTTATAGTTGGGTTGCTCAAAAGGATCAGTTCACCCGGCCTATGAAACACACCTGAAGGCTGTAAATGAGTATTTGTAACAACTTTGACAAGTCCATTATACTTTGATACCCTGACAAAGTCCAAACCTAGCGCTCAGCCCCATTAGCTAACTCGACGTTAAATCTGGGCAATACTAGATAAAGTCACGGTATTTTGAGCATTTTTTGGCCACGTACAAAATTAACTCAAAATTTTAGAAAACCCAAAAATAGTAGTTTACTAAGATAGAAAAACACCAAAGAGACAAAAATAAACTATAAAGGAACACGAATGGTTAAGGATGGAGAAGATTAACACCAATTAGAAACGAAGAACTTGAAAAATTTAGGCTAAACCTTTAAAGAAAAAACGTTATATAAAGCGCTATATATAGAAAAAGAGCTGTATAAGTGACTTATTATTATTATTATTATTATTATTATTATTAAAGATGCACAAACCGAGACGTAGCTCCTTATTATAGATAAAAAAAATAAATAACATTCACCTTCGCAGTTTGCGTTATCTCCGCTTAGAGTGTATCCCTGTCTACAAACGCAATAGAACGACTCGTACGTGTTGACACATGTGTGTTCGCATCCACCATTTGAAGTTGCACACTCATCGATATCTAGAAATCCAAGAAAGGATTGATCAAGATGGCCTTAAAGGCATTACCAGATATGTCAGGGATGGAACTGTAGATAGGACTCTTCACGGCACCAGTTTTCGCTTGTCCCTCGTGCTACGTCTATACATTGTTTTTTCTCTCTGATCATCTACTTGCTTTTGTGCGTCTCAGACTATACCTAGAGACCGATAATGGGTCTCTGCGTTTAAAGACGGACATCTTATGCATATGAATGATTATGCGCGTTGGTATAATGGCGGACACAAAAGGATTAATTCGTCAAGACTGACTATCTGTCTTAAGGCATCTTCAACGAACAACTGGGAGCTTGATGGCGCCTGAGGAAGTTCCAATTTTACAATAGACGTGTAAACAACGGACGAAGGGATTACACATGACAAACATGACGTTGTCCCACTGACCTTAGCTTTACCTATCAATGCTCTAAATTCTTATTTGATATCGATAACAACTTTACCTTGGCAACTCCGTTTCCCAGAACCGAGCTCGAGACCACTCGGACAGGAACAAGAGAATGAACCAGCAGAGTTGTGACACGAGTGAGAACAGCCACCGTTAGAAATTGAACATTCGTCAATATCTGAAAGACATCAAGCGATGCAATCAGAACACCTGCTACCTCGCCTCTCACCAATGTGGCCAGGGTTCAAATCAGGCCTGATTAAAGCGATTATTATTTTAGCTGAGAAATGGGGTGAAACGTAAACTGATAACGCTCCCGCCCCTTCCCCCCTCCCCAACCACTCCAGCTACAAAATGATAAAATCTGCTTGAATAAATTTATTTTGCGCCAATATAAACGAATCGGATTGATAGATAGGTGATTGCCTGGGTGCGTTTCCAAGCTCATGAGCTGAAAATGTGTTCATCCTTTAGTTAACCTACCCACGCATGTGTTGGAATCTTGAAGTTCATAGCCTTGGTCGCAATGACAGACGTATCCTCCATGTGTATTTTTGCACCATTGATTACAAGGGTTATTGGCGCACTCATCCGTATCTAAACGAAAATTAAATTGTAAAAATTCATGTCATACAAATGTTCCTGTAAAGCGGTTGATTAATAGACAGATTCGGTTAACGTGTTTACATCCTTGTTGCCACCCAAGTTAGACCACGTGATGATTCACTGGGGGGAGTTACAATTGTGCAAATTGCCACACCCAGGTCATTGCTTGGGAGTATTTACAAACAGAACAATTGTAACCTCCCAAATTAATTATCCGACATGATCTGATCTGGGTAGCAACAAGGATGTCAATACGTTAACCGAGTCTGTCTAATGGTACGTAGTTTTTAATTTCAATAAAATAAACACAAAAATAAAATCGGTCAACATTCTGAGAAGCTCAACATACAAAGTCGCTTGCTTTTTCTAAAGCAGACTGCTATGCTATTGAACTATATGTTTATGATACCTGAACATGTAGGGTGGTTTCCAGTCCACGCTCCTCCCTGGCATGTCCTAGATGAGGATTTTATGAGAGTATATCCAGCATTGCAGGTGAACGTGATTGTACTTCCCTCGTTGTAATTGGACGAAGACTTTGTACCATAAATTGGTGCACCGATCTCTTTACAGTTGTTTGCTAAATTCAAGGTAAATCAATAACAGAACGTATTAACAGGTTTAATGCTAGTTTTGGAACAACAAGTAAAATAGGCGTTTATCTCAGTGGCTCTCGTTGTGTATTTGTTAACACAACCCGTGAGACAGATAAGTGATATTGTACATATACAAAAACAACCACAAAAGCATCTTTATTTTATCAATACAAATACAAATATTATTTCATTTTTAGTGTATTTAATATGTGTAGTATATTTCAGATAAAATATCTGTTGTAATCTTGTTTGAATGTGACTGGTGCCTGGAGGCTAAATGAACCGTTAGGTTTTCGAGTTAGCCTCCAGCCTTCTTATGTCTAGTTGTAAGATAAGAGAGATGAATGAAGACTTTTACACTGAGTGTAGTTTAAGGAAGAACAAAAACAAAAAAGCAAAAATGACTAAATCGTGTGCACGTATTGGTCTGACAGTAAACTATTGTGTTATTGGTTTTGAAAAAGCAAATACGCTAAGCTCTTTTAAATGGGTTGGACGTTCTTTCCAAAGATGCCTTTAATTAAATCGTCTGTTTAATTTTCGTATATTTGTCCTTATGCGTGGTTGGGTACAGTGAGTAACCTATGCATATCCTATCTATTCTTACCAGTGTCACAAGTCCTTCCTGAATAGCCGCTTGCACATACACACAGATAGTCGTTATATCGGTCAACACAAGTTCCTTCCTGACAAGGTGCAGTGCTACATTCGTTCGTGTTATCGGCAGGTGCGACGATGGCTATGGAGGAAGTAGACACTTAAAATAAAAGATTTCTTTTAAAACAATGTTGAAGCTCTTTTTTAGGAGGGGAGGGGCGTGTCTGAGTACTGTACTACTGTTTATACCGGTTGCAAAAATGAACGATTTTTCTACTCGATGTACCGTTTTATCTGATCTTAATCTCTCATATCTCTTTTTTTTTCCCTGAAATATCCTGTATTCCGTTAATTTTTTGCCTTAATATACCTTTGACTTCTGGTCTTTGTTGCTGCCTTACATGCTAGCAGGCATAAGGGCAGTAAGTAAGTAATCCTGTAACCAGAAAACTTCTAATAGGACTTCAATGTTCGGGCCTTTAGACAAATAACTTTGGCTTTGTTTGTGTCGAACAGTTTACAAAGTTACTTACTCTGTGGGCAACCATATACTTCTACTCTCATTGAAATGTGTCCATTCCATTCCTGTGGTCTAAACCTTAGATACATGGCTTCAAACACTCTGACTTCATTTCGTACTACCGTGTCCTGGTCAGTGTTACCAGTGAGAGTCTGTATAATATTAAAATGATAATGTTGCGTTGTGTAAACGACGTAGTACATTTAATGCTGATAAAAGTAATTTTGTGACGTTTTCAGTAACTAACATATCCTCATTTTTACTTCGACCAAACACTGGCGCTCAAGACGTCCACTTTTCAACGTCTTCAGCAATACTAATTTATGTCTAAGTTGATATTGGAGCACTTTTCATTTCAGTGTCGAAAATTTATTAGTTTCCACTAGTACCACGCTACACGATTGGATTAAAAGACTCGCGCGATTTTTCATTCAGTCAGAACTAAAACCAAAACCAATTGTCACTCACACAGTCACTCACACAGGTTTTCCGGCGCTTCGCGTTTACTTTGAGTTTTGGTTAGTTCACTGGATTGTACGTGTTCTTTGTGATTGGCCAGAGTGATTACTTTGGTTTTGGTTTTACGACGCTCACCTTAGGACCGCTTGATCAAGTCAGTGATAATTAATTAGGTAATTGACTTGGACGCTGACGTAGCACAACAGTTTCCTTTTAAATCACATGCAATTTCAAGTATCTTTTTTCCTTTGTCAATCATCATTAAAAGGATTTTGAAAGTACATCTTACGTCTGGATAGTAAGTCCAAGTTGATCCGTCAGTACTGTATTCCAGTTTGTAGCTCTTCACCCATTGAGCATCGTCTGCTCTGCCTTGAGTGGCTGTACCAGCAATCTGGAAAATCTGGCCAAACTTGATTTGGAGATACTGGTTCTGATCGTTAGACAATGCAGACCAACCTCCGATCTGAGTGGTGACCCCCTGAGAAGTTATCTGAGCTTGAAAATTCAGGCGACCTCCTAGTGGCGCGTGCTGGGAACTGTATTGACTTGATGCTGTCATATCAGCGTCAGGAATGCGCTTGCTTGTCGAGACTCCAAGGCTTTTAAGACAGTCTACAAGGTAATAATCATAAGGAAGGTGGAGAGAAAACAAGAAATTTAAAATTATTCTTGACCTATCGCTTCTCGGTTCACCATTTTACTACGCTATTTTTCAAATATTCATTTCATTCATCGTGAATAATAGTGAAATATTCATTTCATCTATTCAGGTCTACGAGGCACTTGTCTTTGGACGACTGCCTATTACTGCTTTTTATCAAACCAGCCCTACTTGTCTAACACCAAATGCTTAAGCCAGTTTAGTCGAAAACGACCATTTAGCATAAATCAGCCAATCAGCCAATCAATTTAGTAGCGTCAAAATGTGAGTGGTGTTGTCCTCTATATCTGAGTCTGCTCATGTATAAAGCGATACGCAATAAGTAAGAGTAAATAACCAAAATTAAAGAAGGCATCAGTTACAGTGCCATGTTTTAACCACCAAACGTTAGACCAATAACAGCATACGTTCACACCTGACACTATCTGCCTGTCGGGAACATAATATATTAATTAGCTAGGCATGTTTTACTTACTCAGCTCGTAGTAATTGTAGCTTGATGAACTTGTCAGATCACTGTCAATCGTTGATTTGCTGCTCAAGTAACATGTGTTAGTTGAGTTATCAAAGTCAAAAGACCTGCAGATGAAAGAAGCTTCCGACGAGCAAGATGACGCACAAGCTTCTGGGGACGAGTTATCCACCGTTTTGTCATCGTTTCCAGATATGTAAGACTTGTAAGTCAGGGAGTATTTCCTCTGCTCGGCGGCAACTGAAAGAGATTGAAAGCAAACGACGGCTTTGCATTATCGTTCTCTTGAAGCTTGCTATTGGCTATTGGCTACGTATTTGAGTAAAGGCACAGGGTCCCTTTCTAACCAGGCATACAACTGGATCAACACCAGTGAATTGTTGTCGATACCTAATGACAAGAATATCATTCCATAAGCGAATAAGGATCCTCCTTATTGGGTCACTTCTATTCTATATCATTATAAATCTACTAGCGTGCTATCACAAATGCCGTTCGTTGATTGGCTACACTACTCACTATCTATTCTGTTGTAGATAATGAGTAGCGTGGCACCGTGCTGTTGTTATCAAAATGACGGTCGATTTTTTGTTTTTTTTTAGATTAAGTTTTGAACGACTAATAGATTTATGCTAAAACAATTAGCTTATTCGCTCTCGACTTCTTTGCGCGATAGAAATCTCCAGCGCATTATCCAATTGTAAACCTGTATCTTATCAAGCGGTGAAACTAAGCAAATTTAGATAACCAATATCCCATGTCTCCCGTTTGCCAAAAAGGCGTTCTTTACGTAGTTAGCTAAATACTGTGATCACATTCATTAAATACGAACTGTACCAGGTAAATAAAAGGCACTCACAGTCACACGCGTACGATTTGTCAGTTAAGTGGTATATTCCAAAGAGCCTCTCTCTAAAGTCGCTCCAGGCTGCTACGTTTCCCTTTACATGATCGCAACTGTATACCAAGTTATAAATGTCGTTAGCAGACAGCATGTAGTCAAAGATGTTCAGCTGACTAATATCGCCGATAAAGTTTTCTTGAGTGTTAAATCCACCACCCAGTTCGTCTTGCTCTTGGCCAAGGATCATAACGCCATCGCCAGAAATAACTTCACCTTGTTGAAAAGCCTGAGATGAGCTTTTTATTTCAACGCCATCTTTGTAGGAATACCATGTTCCTCCCGCGCTCTCCCACGTAACTGCCACGTGATGCCACTGACCATCATTTACTTTCAGTCCTGTGAAGACAGTTCTATTATTTACAAATAGATTGAAGCTGGAATAGTCTTGTAAAGCTAATGCGTTGTCCTGCACAATATCACCCACTTGAGTTGCGTAGGAGATCACTGTTCCGGGGTTGCGGTCGCTGGTACGCATCCAAAAAGCGATGGTTAGTGCGTTAAGGTCCGAAATTGGCTTCTTAATCTTGGAATACGACTTGGCCGCTCTGACTTGAAACGACAAATCGTAGTCAGATGAAAGCTCTGCAAGAGAAGTAATGAAAATGGTCAATTGTTGGGCAATCATACAATGGAGTGACGTGTTCTCGATGGAGCATCAACAATACTCGCGTCATTGACGTTACGTGTGTGAAAACAGGAACTAAATGGCGGAGGAATCAGTTCCGTGTACTTCCGAGTGCCTTATATTTTGAAATTGTAGTAAGGTAAGCATGAATTAGTATTTTCAGAGTCATTAAAAATTCATCAAGTTTAAACATAGGAAATCGTGACCGTGATGGTGTATGGACACCTGATCTTAATTAGCAAAAACGTTTACCATTGTTTTCTCCATTTTTTCCCTTAGTTTTATTTTCGATAGAGAAGATATATCAAACACTCAGGACAGTGTTTGACCTCATTGCCAAACACCTCGATGTTCGTCAAAAATACTCCGCTACAAGTCGTACAGTTATAATAGTATTAATAGTTCTTAAGTTGAAATGTAATTACTTGTTTTGTGGTTAGATCTTGAAGAAATACTTTTCACCTAAATTGCTTTTTCAAATCTGTATTCCTTCTGCTAAATTATGTTTCTTTGGACCACCTACTCGATTAGCTACATAAACTATCTAGGTGTTCCAAACTCAATCAACCTTGTATTAAAACTATTCGTCTTCCTTTATTTCCATTTCTCTCTCTTTCTTTAACACTTTAGTTTTTAATCACAATTGTACTTGAAATTATTTCATTAATGCTTTTTATCATCTTCTACAGGTAATTTGTATATATTTATATGCATTCTATTTTTTCTTACATCTCTGTAAAATTAAAATTTGTGAGAGTTTAAATTAAAGTTAAATTGAATTGAATCGTATTTTCAACTCTCTTCCCGATGTTTTAAAATGTGGTGAAACACAGTCTTTCGTATTTGGTATGTTACATGATCTGTTGACTCCGTAATGACTGACTAGTTACTGGTTCAGATTGAGCGTCAGCCATACCTTCGCTGCAGAGACATTTGGAGTAGGATGGCATGCACTGGCACTTGAAACCAGTTAGTGTATTCACGCATGTCCCACCATTGCGACACGGCTGCCCTACGCAGTGATCAATAGGATGCTCACAGTTGGCGCCAGTGTACCCAATTGGGCATGAGCAACTGTAGGACTGTACATCGTCCACGCAGGTACCGCCATTCTGACAGGGTTTGGCAGCGCAGTCATCGATATTGATCTGGCAATTCACACCACTGTATCCTGCCTGGCACTTGCAAGAATAGGTGTTCACGCCACTGGTGCATACCCCGTTATTTTGGCAAGGGCTTGAGGCACATTCGTCGATGTTAATCTCACAGAATGTCCCACTATACCCCTGCGGACACTGACAGGAAAATGTTCCCGCTTTATCGATGCAGTTACCTCCATTCACACAAGGCGTTCGTTGGTTGCAAAGGCCGTACGGAAGTTCGCACTCGTTACCAGTATACTCATCGGTGCAAAGACATTTGTAAGCATTTACCTGTACGAGAGAGACACATTAAACGATCCTAGCAAGTTGTAACAGACGTATTCCCTGAAAACACAGATAGTAAATAACTTGACGTGATACATGTAGTTGAGCCTGAATTAACTAGTCCTAAATGGTTACTCTCCGGAAATGACTTAGTGATTGCCTGATGCAGGTATCTCTAAGACATCTGTTATACACAGAAGAGAAGAGATGTTATGTTATATATGATGTTTAAAAAAGCAATATAAATAGTTTGTTGAAACTTTGTAAAGAGGGGCTGTATTTGCTCATGACAGAAAGGTGACTGCTAAACAGGTTTGTCTACAACACTGGTGGCTTTACACCGCTTTTTTGCGGTACAGAGCAGAGCGCGATACGCGAACTGTAAACTACTCCGCTAAACCATCTGTCGTGGCGGCCGTGTCGGCTACTACAGTCTTATTCTACTAGCAATTGCATTGAGGCCACAGAATAGAGAATCTAATAAATCAAAGGTACCTTGTTGACACAAGTGGAGTCCAGATAACATGGTAACGCGAGACACTCGTTAATCTCCATCTCGCAATTCCCTCCTTTGTATCCCGGTGGGCATTCGCATCGGTAAGATTCCTTCGTGTTCACACACGTTCCACCGTTCATGCAAGGACTCGAAACACATGTGTCCACCTCTGTAATCGCAATTTGGCATTTTTTCATTAGGTATAAGGGGATTAAGTGTGGCTGAGATTGTAGGCTTGTGTTTTGTAGGCTTCAGTAATGCCACGACCTACCACAGATTAAATACTTTACATCCGGGAAATAAATAGCAATGAATATGATAAGAACACGTACAGCTCAAATTCGTTTCCTTCTAACTTTTAACTTGTGCTGTTCAGAGGCGACATGTTCTAAAGAGGAAAAACGAATGAAATTGACATCACTCGCCTCCCTGTTGGTATACGCTTCCTCGCGCGAAAGCCGGGGATAAAGTTAGTTGAATGTTCCTCCTTTGAGTCTCCTTTTGAGTTTTTAGGTTGTTCACACAACTGAGTATTAGCGTGTATAGTTGGCTGTACTGTCACGAAGCAATGGAAAACAACAGGGTACGAACAAATCATGGGTTAACCTGACAAAATCACACAAATATATCTGATACTATTCCATTAAAGACTTCAAAAGGGTTGCATGGGCCTATGAACTCAGAATCCTACAGTTTAGAGTTTAGGACCGAAATACTGAAAAAAAAGTCGCACCTGTACAGTAGTCTAAAGAACTTGCCCCAGTGCCGTGTGTAGATTCCTGACCAGGACAAGGTAGACAAGATGTTTGCCCATACTCCGTCTGATACGTTCCAGCAGGACAAGGCAAGCAAGGCTCTACTCCATTGTCTGAGTATGTTCCTGGAGCACATTGCACTAACAAATACAGACATTGTTAACAAGCAGCATCTTAAAACTAGGCATCATGGCAAAGATAATGTGTTGTGATAACCTTACGGGGAATACGAGTTACATGTAGAAAGTACACGTCAATGAGGTATGGTGTGGGGTGTGAAAATAAGTGAGTTAGTTTGTGTGGGTCAAACTTGAGCTTACCTCTTATTTTTGGATAAGTGTTGCCCTAATAAAAATTTAGTGGTTTTTGTACAGTTGTGGCCGGGGTTTATCTAGAATGATGGGGATTGGAAAATATTTCTAGAATAAAGTTCCCCATTTTTCATTTATCATACTGTGTATGTTTGGAGCTCACCACTGGCAAGACTAGAAGCGTTAGGGAGCTAACCTTTTCCTATATATCAACTTTAAGAACAGCAGTTCACCGAAAGAAAAACAGCAGCAATGTCAGCATAAACAACAGAAAAAAAAATTTGAAGCGTAACGTTTCTCAGTTGCGAACCCGCACACTTGAACGGGGTCAAGTTGAAGTAATAATAATAGTAATAATAATAATAATAATAATAATAATAATAATAATAATAATAATAACTGTCGCGGCTAATCGCCGTCGCAAAGTACGGAAAGAGTAAAGTACTTTGCCGTCGCAAAGTACGCAAAGTAAGGAAAGAAAAAAGCTGAATGAAGAATGTAATACAGGCCTTTCCACAAATACCACGTAAAATCGTCTTAAAATCTTATCAGAAATTTTCAAAAATGTTCTAAATATCTCGAAAAAAGGCTATGAACACCTGTTATTGTTGTTTTAATAATAAACCGACTTTCAATAGCCAAGACCAAAATCTCACTTGTGGGAGTAAGAGATCGTTTACAACAGTAGTTCTCTATTCAGTGTTACAGGTGTTGCACTGGTAGTAGAAGGAGTAGTAGAGGAAAAAGATTCAGGATCACGAATGTTACCAGCACCCGCCATTTTGGAAAATGACTGCCTTAAGTGCTTTATATCATTCAAGGCGAAAACCACTGAACTGGATTGTTTCTTAGCGTGGAAAAGCTGGAAAACACAGGGCTCACCCTCCAAAAAGCTATAAATATTTCTAAATATCCCTTAATTGTCTAAATATTTTTTTCATTTTGTAAATATCTCGGAATCTTCTAAACATACTAAAAAATATCCAGATATTTGTGGAAATGGCCTGTAATTTTTGTCGGCAGAAACTTTCATTGAGAAACGAATTTACTTACTTCCGCAGTCCTCAATTCCTGTGGCTGCGCTGATAACAGTAAGAGTACCCTCTGGACAACTAATACATTCTTTGTTTCGTTGTTCTGATGAGTAGGTCCCAGTGGGGCAGGTGAAGCATTTAGCTATGCCAGTTGAAGAATACAATCCCGGGCCGCATTCATCTGGAATGGTTAAAAAGGTACGTAGTTCATTTTGATTACGGTATGTAACTCAGCTAATGTAGAGGAAAGGTCAATAGGTCTTGTGCATGATTACGTCACTCGCTCTAAACACAGAATTTTTCAGGTACTCGATAGAATACTCGTTAATTGCAACAAGTTCACAAACTCTTATTATTCGACCACACATCGGATTTGCATAGCTGAGTTAAAACACTGCTGGGAGTCAAAGAGGATTCATAACATGCTGTCGCGCTATCTGCATATTTTTATTTTCTATGGTTTTATTTAGAATATTTTTTCCTTTTATTTGAAGTGGAAGGACCGCACTTTTGCCATCGTTGATAGCCAAATATCTCTATGAGACGCACCTGCAGGGAATCATGGTAGTTGTATTCATCAAAACAACTATCCAGTCCAAGATGATGAGTGCAACTACCATGATTCCCTGCAGGCACGTCTCAAAGAGGGAATTAGGCATTGGAAGAAATAAGGAAACAGTTGTGATGCCTCTATAAAATTGTGACAGACCCTCATTGATAGTACACGTTTTTCCTAGTTCCATCCCTATGTAATGACTTTAACTCTATGAAGATCTGCTAAGTCTGGTAGAGGGGGGGAATCTACCCTCCAAAGCTTCAAGTAAGAGGGATCACGAGATGACAACGTCATATAACTTGATGTGTACGAAAATCATGTCTTTCAGAAGACGCTTGCCATGGAAAAATCCACTTCCGAGTATATTGAAAATTACCAAATTGTTTCCAGATAATTTTCAGATGAAGTCGCAAGGTTTCCCTCTTTTTGTTTCAATATTTTAAGTCAGCGTGGAGCATTTGTCCCTATTTCCAGTCTGAATAGAGTTAAACTGGAAAGCGTATGTAACTATTCCATAGAAGTTAAATTTAAAGTCTTTGAGGCATTTTACACCTTTTTTAATGTGAGCAGTAGGACTACAATCTTTTTATTTTTCGAGATCGTCACATCTCTGTAGTGGCGAGGGATGGCGACGTGAAACGTTTTTATCCCCGTGTATCGTTTCCACTGACATTCTTTTAAAGAAATCCAAAAGGAGAAACTTTTTAGCGTTTTTAGCTTCCACTGTAACTGTGAAATTTGTAATTGTAACTTTGGAATGTAATTATTCTAAAGCACTATTAAGCTAAATGGAAACAGGGCTATATCAATAAACTATTATTATTATTATTATTATTATTATTATATTAACTTAAGATGGCACATAAAACATTTAGACTGTTTCGCCTTTATACGTGATTTATCAAACAGTTGCGACAGGCAAAGACAGAAACAAATACCTGTACAAGATGTAAAATTGTGTTTCCTTGTTCCTAGAGTCCATGTCCCTTCTGGGCAGTCCTCACAGCCTAGAGCGCCTTCATTGGGACTATACGTGCCTTCTGGGCACAACAGACAGTCATCCGCGCTCTTGTCGTAATACGTTCCCACAGGACAGTGGGCTAAAAAGAAAACTCCCTCGTTGTTTATGACGTTATAATTACGATCTACACATTTTCAATGATGAGTTACAGCAGCAGTGGAACTGCGCTCAAGCAGGTATATATATTTTACGGTGGCAAGTAGCAAATGGCCTAAAACATCGAAGGATCGTTATACGAGAGAGCTAATCACCAGAGTACCAAATGCTGGCTGGTTCCAGCACGAAATTTGTAAGATAACTCGTATCTACTTATCAGTAACCTGACTGTCACTGAATATCTGTTTTTCTTTTCTCTCTGAAATATACTGGTGGCTTTGATAATGAGACATGTTAAATGTCATTTGTGTTACTTTGTGCCTAGCTGTCGATACCATGCAAGTCAGCTAATCGTTTATGTAAGAGGCCACGATGATAGCTACGGCAGTCTATGTAAGTAACAATTCATCTCTCCATATAACAAAAGCAAATACAATTGTGTACTTACTGCATTTTGTTATTGATCCCGTGTCTTTGTTGCAACTGGTGTCACTCGATTCACATTTCCTCACCACGGCACCGTCTTCTGAACAATAAGCTTCCACCGGTCCGAGGTTTATGTTTTCAACGTTGTAATCTTTTAATTCGAGTCCTGATGATGCCTGATATTCTGACCAGTTAACTGTTTCGAAGCCTTCATAGACTTCTGTTCTCGACTGCTCGTTATCTGCCTTCTCTTGATTGAATGCGTCTTGCCCTGCTTGGTCATTGGTGCCTTGCTCGAGGCCAGTATCTCTCTTGATGTAATTATAATTGAAAGTCACCTTGAAATCAGAAGTGAATCGAAAGTTTGGTCAATAATCACAACCAAGATTAGAGCGACGTGCAGTTGTGCAGCTACACAACAGAACATCACTTGATTGAATGAATAAAATGCCAAGAAATGCATATAAATAACCAGAAATCAAATGGATCACACAACAAGTACGATGTTTTTTATGGGTTTGTTTCACTGTACTTAGTGGCGGATCCAGACCTTCAGCTAAGGGGGGAGGCGCGGGGGGAG
Organism: Orbicella faveolata; assembly: GCF_042242905.1. NCBI lineage: Eukaryota > Metazoa > Cnidaria > Anthozoa > Scleractinia > Merulinidae > Orbicella > Orbicella faveolata. The sequence continues at coordinate 23,691,369 of NW_028301564.1, read as the reverse complement.
GGGGGCGCACGTTAACGTAAACTAGTCGCCCGTTGTCTTTGGCCATGCATAGTGAGCTGTGCATTAAAATTATCAGATGCAGTATGCAGGCATGGGAAATATTAATAATGAAGTACCCCAGTTAACGTATTGGCCTTAGTTTCAGTTCAAGTCTAAGACATCAAATCCCATCAGGATTTTAATAATTACACGCACGTAGAAAAGTCTCATACCTCTCTTACAGAACGTCTTTTTCGTCGGCTTTCTGCGGCTGAAAGCTCTCCACAGTATACTTCCACCGTTTCCTCGTTGCAATCGTCGGGTTTGAACGTGCAGAAAAATGGAGGGACGTAAGCACTAGTTAGAAGGCCAAGGAAATTCGACGTTATGTTAGCTTGTACGTTTGGGTCATTGCAATCTCCATCGTAGTAGAAATTTGGACTCATGTTCATCATGATCCAACTGGGATTCTCAGTTACTGTTGTTGTAGAAAAAAAAGCAAGTAAGGAAATAGCTGATCAACTGGAACAGGAGAAAAATAATATTGTCTGTCCACACTGGCTTGTGGTGGTGAACTCAGTCCAGCTCACTTCTCAACAAAAGTGCAATCGATTGAACTCACAATGACATACGGCTAGCTACGATACAGATGTGTTCCTACTCTGATAAACTTCAGACTGAGGCTAAATGAGCAATTTTAGGACCACATCTACTAAAATTCTTTCTTTTCTTTTTATCATGTTAATCAGGATCAGTAATTGTTATCTAAACCCTGCTGCGGTTTGAAAATTAAAAACAATAAAGGAGAGATGAATTAAGGTAAATGTAGGTAAAGTCTACGTACAAGCTAAGTGCCAAGTGGCCCATCAGGCCGGAGCCTGTAGCATGAAGCGACTGGGGTATTTCTACTCCCCACTGGATGGGATACTAGTCCATCGCAGGGTTACCCTAAGCATTAAGTTCGTCGGTACCCATTTATACACCTGGGTGGAAAGAGGCACTGTGAGAGTAAAGTGTCTTGCACAAGAACACAACACAATGTATCCGAGCAGGGTTCGAACCCAGACCGCTTGTTCTGGAGACTAAGGTATGAGGCCACCGTGCCTCCCACAAATAAAGGACTCTGTACACGGTGGCGAGAAGATATAATTTTTATGTTCGAGTGGCAAGAACAATATCTCACGAGTGAGCGCAGCCATGAGAACATAAAGTTCATATCATCGAGCTAACGTGTAATGTTCTTTTTATTCTATGGACATACTGATGAGGGCGTTTTTGACGATTTTCCGAAGATTTCCGAAAATTCTCCAAAATTTGTCCGAAGATCACACGAACGTTACCGAACATTTTTCAAACAGATTGCCGAAGACTTCCGACGAAGACCGGAAGA